>NC_092206.1:98639892-98725507 GCF_043381705.1 Parasteatoda tepidariorum
TACAATACTATGTCTTTGATGATAAAATACTATGTCTTTGATGATAATATATTATGTCTTTGTGCTAGAACATTGTGTTCATTGGCGAGCGAGCGCAGCGAGCCATGGTTCACGGCGTGAACCGCATAGGATTGCGTAGCAATTCTCGGGGGTTGGCGAGCGTTAGCGAGCAGGGGGCGCAGCCTCCTAGTAATTTTTATTATTATAATGTTTGCAGCCAGAATATTTTATTTTCTCTAAATTTATAAATACAGCTCCAAAGGTGATAGGTACAGAGATGCCAACTTGATCCGGACAGCAAATATATATTTTAAAGTGGTAGTTTATCAATTGTGATTCTTTGTTTAATAAATTCAATATAGTAGATTTTTATCCACCACTATTTCTAAATAATTCGTAGGCTTATATAGGTCACCACTTTAGAGTACTTACAACATGTTACACCTATTAAAAAGCAAGCAAAAATAGTCAAATATTTGCAAAATTTACCTAGTAGTTACTTACCGTTTTTTTAATTCTTTTTTCGCGTCCGGAGCAGTTGGCATCTCTGTAGGTATGAAATTTTACTTCCATGGTGAAAGCTAATATTGTGAAATTTTCAGGTTCTTTACAACAAAATCGATACCATTTATTAAATTTTCCGTGTGCGTAGGCTGATTACTTTGTACGGTAGTTAAAAATTTTACTCAGCGGTAATCAAAATAATTTATGAGGGACACATTTTCTAAACATTTAATTACTTTGCCAACACTTTAAGGCATTATTGCCAAACGAGAGATTATTTATTTGCCGATGTGAAAAAACCATTTGTTTAACACCAAGTTTTGATTTTAAAGCTTAAATGTTGCTGCAATAAAAAACAAATTTATCCATGACCATACTAGATGGAAGGTCTGTTATACTTCACAAATGCCTGGGGTTTCTTAAATAAATGTTTATACTGAAATAATCATGCCATTACCTTTTAAATTTTTAAGTTCAAATTAAAATACTCACAAAAGTAAATTTAGATACATATTTAGTTATTACTGCTCTGTCACAAGAAAGAGAAATTTACAAATATGCAGTGCTTAAATCATGATGCAATTAGACAATGAAAACTTTTATTTATCAAAAGGTCATCAAGTATGCGTACCGATAGCATGCTTTATATACTATTAAATTAATGTTTAATAATTATAGTGGTAGTTACGCCACAAAAGTTTCACATAAGAGATGTTTCATATTATTACTTGTATGTTACATAACAGTAGTTACCAACTAGTGGCCCGCGAACTAAAATATAGTAGTTGTCATTTTTTTGCGGATAATTTTCGTAAAAAATCTGTATGGGGTTTAAAATACTTTTCTTTCTTTAAAAAAACCCTAATTTCTTCGTTTCTGTGAAATTTAACATACCAACGGTGCAAAAAAAATTTATTTATCAGGTAAAAATCTACTTCTTATTTTAATTTGTAATTCAATACTCTTGTTTTGTACAACTTGATAAAGGACTGACAGTAATATTTAATGTTCCTTCAAACATAAAAGAGTCCTATATAAAATTCTGATAAAGTTGCGGCTGGCCATTTGACTGGTGATTTTTAATTGCAGCCCTCAATCTCATTTAAGTTGGAAACCCCTGTTACATAATATCACTTCTTCTTATATAAATTAAAGGCTAAACAAAGAAAATTATGAACTGTAATTTTTGCTTGTAATAATATTTTTTCATAATTCCAAACTACTCTTTACTTTAATGTTAGCAATAAACAAGTTAAATAAAAAATGTTTTTTAAAGTCATTTCCTGCAAAGGTCAACAAAGAAAATTTTTATTTTAGTTACTTTTTATTAGATAATTAAAAATTTTTTCTCCCATTATAAAACTAAAATTAAATAATTAAATTTAATGAATGAGTTAATATTTGAAAAACACTGTATTAACATCAAGTGCCATTCAATGCAAGTTTAAAAAAAATGTATTTGAACTGTTGAGTGTATGAATAAAAAGTATTTTATTAACGATTGAAAATTTGAACAATATATAGGGAGAGTATGAACTACTAGTAATAATTGAATAAAAATGTCAAACAGAACACAAGAAAAGATGTTTTAACCCTTTGACTACGAATAAAAAAAAAGATTTTTTTGTCCCGTTTATTATTCAAAAGGACAAAATAGGTCACAAATAAGGCAAATTTAGTATTTGGGATTTTTCTAACAAGCGGTTATCAATTTAGAGGCTGGGACATATATGTCCCGGGCGCATGTAAACTCTCTTTACACACATAGTATCCCCAAGAGATTTTGAGCGCGCTGATTGGCTTTCTCGGCAACGCCATCTGTGACGTATGGCTATTTCATTCTGCCATGCTTGTTATTCTCAGCATAGAGTGATTTCTATACTCCAGCTTTTGTGTACAAACTTCAAATGTCATTTTTTTCAACAGAGAAACTGCCTTCCTCATGGAAAAATGAAGTAAAAAATAGTTCCTCAAATACCATTACCCTTAGAAGTAATGTTCTAAATTTAGACGATTGCAATAAGTGGGTAAGGGCATTTGGGGAACTTTCAACTTACCAATACGAAATGGAATTCTAGAACATCCAAACCTCATGGAAAAAGGTTTGTTTGTAGGTAAATAACTAGTTTAGTTATTTTTAAAAAAAACTTGTATTTAATTTTTATGGGAAATGCTTTTTTCGTTAAATTTATGATTATTACATGCATGAATTCTTATGACGCTAATATCCTTCTAATTTATTGAATAACATTGAAATAGAATTTAATTGCCTTGCTTAATTCTTATACTCACTATAAAATGAGAATTGAATAGTTTTCACTTGATATTTATTTAATTAAATTAATGTTCATCGAATTTAATTAATATTTTATTTATTCTTTGTGGATTACTAAAATTAAATTATAAAATTTTTAATTTAAGATTTTTTAGTGGCGCCATCTATTATTATAAATTAAAACTAAGAGATGTGCATAATGCCTACTTATTTATAACTTATTTTTAATGTTTTTTTTTGTTGTTGAATATTTTATAATACCGAAAAACTATTAATTGGCATCTAAGAAATCAAGCAGTTGTCTTTTAAGATGCCTCTTTTATTATTTTTTGATTGCATAATTCCCATCAAAATAAAAGTCAATGATTATGAATTGTCCATTAAATTAATACCATAAGTAATTAGAGAATAAATTTATAATAATTCTCTCTTTTAATTCTAGTACATTTTCATTGGATTGTAAGTATATTTTTTATTATTTAATTGCAGGAAATTATTTTTTTGTCACCACAGTGCGTTTATGAAAGTGCCACAGGAGAAATGTAAAAGAAATTTTTCAAAGACTTTTACAATTTTTTTGCTGAGTTATAATTAAATTTTTTAAACATTTTAGAATATTTTCCTCTAAGATATGATAAAATCTTTTTTAAGTAATCAAACATAATTTTAAAAGTTTTTATATACATTTTAAAATCTCATATAATAAATTCAAACTTAACTGAGTGGTTCTGCAATCATACTTAATAAATTTAGGTAAGAGTTTTTAATTTCTAAGTGCATAAGGATATTCACAATGCTACTCAATTTGAATATTAATCAATTATTATATATATATTACATAAAAGCTAGCTAATAAAACTCTAATTTATGATAATTATTATTATTATAATTATACTAATATTATTATTAATTTTTATTATACTAATTTGATGTTTTACCAAAACATGATTTTTTACCTTGCATTTAACTAAAATTTATAACATTAATGTTAAAATATATTAGCATAAAATTTAAAGCAAATTCGATTTAAATAAATGTGTTATTATTAAAATACAATTAATTACGCTGTTTAATTTTTTGAACAAAACTTTAACATTTGTTTTAAAATTAGTATGAGAAATATACTGGAACTGATTTATGAATGATTTACATTTTGGGAACAAACTACGGAGAAATGTTATTGAGGAGGAGCTACAAGAAGACTTAACAGAAGGCAAAGCCGAGAAAGCCAATCAGCGCTCTCAAAATCTCTTGGGGATACTATGTGTGTAAAGAGAGTTTACATGCTTCCGGGCTACTTCTTCCGATTTATTTTTACGACTAAGTTTGAAAAAGTGCGTCATCCAATATTATTATAGTTCTAGTGTTTTCAGGGGGGGGGGGTCGGGATTTTCATTATGTGGCAAATTTTGTCTAGCCATTCGGTATGTTCGCAAAAATTGGATTTTTATAAAATGCATTCCCAGTAAATATGTAATTTTTTGCAGTTTTTTTCCTCCTACTAGTGAAAGCTTAAAAAATTCTGCTTTTTATGTTTCTTCATTATATGTAAAAGAATTGCAGTAGCTAGTTTTTGATACGGCCTCATTAGGAATTTCATTCAGCAAAATAAAAATTTTCCCTAAGTCAAAAATACATGTTCACTGCATCCCTGAGTGTTTTTAATATAACGCGTTATTCTAATTTAACTCTCAACGAAACAAACAACAAACGAGCTCGAAAGAACCCGCAAACTTGCTATGATGTTACCCAAAAAAATAGCAAATGTTAATATTCGTTGCACAAATAGGGAATAACATTAAAAACATGGCATACCTTACTTTTTTTCTTAAATGTTATGATTTTAATTTTCTCAAAAAAATTTTTAACGGCTAACGACGACCTTTTAGAATAAATTAGAGAAAACTCTCATGGTTAGTAAAATATCTCGTAAATTTAAACAGAAATCACAAAAATAAAACTTCCTAGAACATCAAGCCCCAATCACACATCTGCTTGTAAACATAACATAAGCGAAATTTTCAAAATTTCCTCCGTTTTTAGGTAGCATGTAATTGTTTACGTTAAATTAACCATCAATAATTTAATTGCTTAATTTTTTATCCGTAGAAGTCCTAAAAATCCATTTAGTTCAAAACATGCGAAGTCTAGATAATAGCAGTAACATCACATAAAGCAATTTTTTTAAAAAAATTTTTATAAATGTTCGCATTCAATGACTTATTTGAAACTACTTTCATATTAGGAAAACATGGACATCATGTTTTACGAATATACTAAATGTCTAGGAATATTCATGGCTATTTGAAGAACCGTCTAGTTTATTCTAAAACACGAACATATATTGAACTAACACCAGGGTGGACATTCCGATTATCTTTTGCAACGCATGTTGTGTTTGAAATGGTTTCTTATTGAAATATAGGAAACATATTTTCCAAAAAATTCGCATATAAGTCTAAAAATAAAAATCAAGAACACGCACATTCCATAGCTTGGGGCTAACAATCCGTAGATTTTTAACCATTCCTGATTTATTTGTAATTCGTTTAATATTAAAATATGATAATCATATTTTTGGAAAACCCTCATACAGATTTAAATGTATTTAAGGATTCTTTTTTTTTAAAAATCTTATTTTGTTAAAAACACACTAAGGAAAGGCAAGACCCCGTTTAGTATTAATGTATAGGTGGATGTTGAACTTACATAAATATTTTGTTCCGATAAATTTGAAAATGGTTTCATATTAAAATATGGGCTTCATATTTTACGAAATACACTTATAACTAGAAACACGCAAAGAAAATTAAAAAAAAAAACTTTTTTTGTCCAAAGGGCTTACAGGCCAGGCCAGAATATGTATAGCCTTAACATTGGGAGAAAGGAACCAATTTGATTATTTATTTATTTATTTTTCATTAGTTAATTTTTTTAACTCGTCGCACACTTGAAATTGGTTTCATATTAAAAAACATCGATAATAATAAAAGAAATGTGTATTTTTTGTTTTTACTTTTTATCTCATTTGAAATCTTTTACTGAATTTGATGTGGTTGTTAATGAATCAACAAATGATTCTGTGCCAGTGACCTTATAGAATATAGATAATTATTTTTTTTTAAATAGAGGAATAAAAATTTTTTTCTTTATGAATTTTTGGGCGAGACACAATATTTTGACCTCAAAACAAGTTAATGATTTATGTAATTACATTTACTTCTAAAACTTGAAATTAGGAAAGTTAATATTTTATTAAGCAAAAAATTGACTATCAACGTTTTTATTTTTGATAGAGTGTTGCAGTTACAGTTCTGCCGATGTTCAATCGTCTGAGTACAAAGAAGCCGTCAAAATATTACCGTTTATAAAATTATTTTAATCGTTTCCCTTAAATAAATAATAAAATAAAAAAATGCGTATTTCGCACTTGCAGCATATAAGTACCCGAGAAAATTCTTCAGCCTTCAAATGGTTAATGACCTGAAGATTGAAGTAATAGGACAATGGAAAATTATAACATTTTTGAAACTGAGCGGTTTTATCATGCCAATTTCTCGTTTTTTAAAAAAAAAAAAAAAAAAAAAAAAAAAAAAAAACTTGTTAATTTTTTTAGTTTTTTTTAACATTTTAAAGGGCGCATCCTATTAAAATTAAAATATTTTTTTTAAAAAAAGGGAATGGATACCTGCAACTGACGTCATGATGCTTAAGTTTTGGTAATTTAGTTTAAAAGCTTTATTTGTTTCTAAAAATTCTGCTGTAGTTCACCACCACAGAAGTAAAATAATAATTCGGAACATTCTCAAATAGTTGGAGTCTCTGGCGTTATCTACTCAGTTGACGTGCAGACACATAGCTGCCAACAACTACGGATTGTCTATAGTAATTCATTTGTCTTTTCAGAGTGGCAATGAAACTTACAAATTTCTCTTGAATTGTTTGGTTCATAAACTTAATTTAATATTATTTATTCCTCCACTCTCAATGTAAATAAATCAATATCTTATATTCTATTGATATAATATCTTTTATGTAATCTCATACGCCGCCCAGATGGCCGAGAGGGTAGCGTACCTGACTCCGGATGGTCAGGGCATGAATGTTTCTCTTGGTGTTATTCTGTGATATGTGAATGTTGCTCACCCTAACGGGTATCTGTGTCAGTGTGGCGTGGGTAATGCTGCTCGCCTCCGTGATTAAGATTCCCACCGGGTAACATTAAAGAGAAACACTTCCGGCATCTTCCAAGTCAAATGAATCTGAGTTCAGCATCTGCAGTTAAAAATAAATAAATAAAAATAATCTCTTATTCTATATAATCCCTTAACGAAATTGATTGTAAAAAATTGTGAAAAGTTAATTTTATTTACAAATGTATTTCAATTATTCATTCATTACCACTTGGGATATTCTTCCTTGGAAAGGGTACAAGTTGGCAGGTCTGAGTACAGTTAGACGAAAGTAACGATAAATTAGAAACAGAGTTAATGCTAGTGTCTGGAACGTAACAAGCATTAAAGTTAAAATAACCTATGTAATCACAAATTACAAAAAACGAACCGTCGTAATTTTTTATTTTTTCAAGAATAATATTATATTAAGACAATTTGCTATTGATTTACCATCGCGAGAACAACCCTCGCTGGAACAGGCATGAAAGTAAGACAGAAAAGAGCAGGAAAAAAATATTTGTAAAACCATTTCATTTGTATCTGGTTTTTAGGAGCTGTTATAATCACATAAGCATAATATAAATAAATAAATAATACAAAAAATAATATATCATTGTAATATAAATAAATTAAAATATAAGCTGTTTTTAATCATAAATTGTTCATCACTATTTACTGTCTCACAGATCAGTAACAATCCAACCTATATGTAAAAACTGTTAAAAGTATTAGCAGTTGTGAATACTTTACTTTTTTCACAAACAATCTAAAGCGAAATAATTTTCGCACCAGTTTCTGTTTTTCTGCGTCTTGATATATATGGACTCTCAGCCCTATGGAGGAAGCCTTACCCAGAAATGGAAGGAAAAAAATCGTAGTAAAACCATTTCTTATCTTGCTTGTTTTGGGTAGGCTTGCTTGTCTACTATTTCACCGTTTCTATTATGACTTATTAAACAATATATAGATTATTTCTGAAATAAATCTTGGTTATCATGGATTTCCTAATTCTTTCGAAAACAAGCTAGAAATGAAATGGTTTTACTACCAGGTTCGACAGTTTTTCTCTCGATGGTAAGTCAATAATCACGATGGTTAGCTTACACATTTCCTAGAAGAAAAAAAAGCCTCCGCAAGGATCAGTTTAGCAGCCTGACGTAACGAACACAAACTGCGCAGTGAGGGGCAAATGAGAAAGATGTCACAACGATCGGATTTCTCGTTGAAGTTAACCCTTGCGCAGGCTTTCTCTCTTCCAGGGGGTGTTGGCATACATCAAATAAAGCGTACATTCAAGTTACACCAGAGTATCATATTTTTATTTTATTTCTATTATAAAAAGTACAGTATTCTAATACAAAGCTACTCTGAAATGCACAGTTAGGTTATCACTGTTGGTTTGGGCAGGCATCATACGCTGGTTTGCCTTTTAACTATTTTCGTTGGTGCAGTTTTATTTGGATTCTGATCAACTAAAACATTCATGTTCCTAAATTTAGACGTTTAAATTCCTGGTATGTCATTATATTGTGAATGTGAATCTGATAACACAAATAAATTAGAATCAGTATATGAGTTGCCGAAATTTTGAAATTAAATTTTTCGTATCGCCTACTCTTCTTCTACTGCTGTACCACAGATGACTTTTACATAGGATCCTATGTCGATCATTCCATCCCTGTCAATGGGAGCCTCTTTGAAAGCTTCATCCACCTGAAAACATATTAAAGAGATATGTAGTGTACAGCAACATTACATGTACACAATTTATGTCCCGCAGTGGACTGATCGTTAAGACACGGTTCCCAACAGATCACCAAAGTCAAGCATCACTGGCTGCGGTCAGTGTGCGGGTGGGTGACCACTTGGATCAGTCTGCGTAGGGACCGAGGGTGTGCGGTATTGGTCCTCGTTAAACTGTTCTACCGTAAAGTGCTCGACTTCGCGCGCAGGTCGTCGGGCTACCGAAGCGGGGGTGCCATCCCCTCCGCAGAGGATCAAAATTGCGATGGCATGTCTTCGGATCATCCTCCGGGATGTTTCCCAGACCGTCGCCAAAAGCCCATTGTGCAGCTCCAGTGCGACGTAAATTAACAACAGCAACAACAACGCAATTTATTAACTCAGTTTTTATCAATTTTATTTTATTTAAATGGCTCAACAATTGGTTACTTGTACTTCGAGAAGAAGAAGATCACAGATACCCACACATGTGACCTATGGCGTCAGTGCCTACTGATCGCTTATAAGCAAAATGACGCGTTAAAGTTGAGTTAAATTTCTCTACATAAGTTAGAATGTTAATTAAATATAGTGCCGTAGATTTATTACTTGCTTATGCATTTTATTGTAGACATGATATATTTTTGTTTACTGTACCTGGCAACTTCGATGCATAATTAGTTTATGTTCTACATAGCTTCATGCTTGTCTTTGTGTTAAGTAAGGAATATATAGTGAAAGAATCTTTGTGTAAGAGTATAGAATGTATCATTTAAGAGAATTGGTACTTGACGGGCACCACTTACTCGAAATAGAATGGAAAGAACAGTTGCTAACGTAAGCAAATACCACGTTTCAATAACCAATCAGGATCAAGATACCCACACTACGACACTTGCAGGTATCCCATTAAGACCCTATAAGAGTTATAGTTTATTTAAACTACCTGCTCAGGCTAAGATGGATTGATTTGTACGATAAGTTTATTGATTATTTATTTTTGTTAATACAGTACATAATCAGCGCTTGTGCTAAGGATGTGATTCTGATATTTGGCAAATTATTTGCCAAATATCAAAAGTATTAGCCAAATTTCAAAATTCTTGGCCAAAAGCAAATCTTAACAATTTTTATGATTGCCGTGATGCCTATGGGAATAGAGTGATCCCAGTGAGATGAACCGAGTTCGAATCCAAGCTATGGCTGGTTGATACGAATTCCGCACCCGGCTCACACCGACCACAGTGCTGACGTGAAATAACATGGTTAGAGGATCATGGGCTAGATTCCCCTTACCGTGAGGGTAAACCATTGGGGTTTTTTTCGTGGTTTTCCTTACTATATAACGCAAATGCGGGTTAGTTCCATCGAAAAATACTCCACGATGGAAAAATTTCTTCCTATACTTGGCCCAGGAGTTCCCCCGTCTTCTGGATTGGGTTCGAAATTACAAGGCTATTGAGTTGAATATCGGTTGTCGTAAACTCTTAATTTGGTCCACTGTTCTACGACGGTTATAAAAAATTTTATGATTTATTTTTTACCCATAGTAAACTTCAAATAAAAATAAAAATATATTAAAGATTGAATTATTTTATAAAATGCAAATTCAAATTAAGAGTAATTTTGTAGTTAGGGGCGGAGTGAATGAGCAATGAATGGGAGAGAGAGTATGAAAAATGTAGATGTTTTATCATCTTTGAGGGAAAGAAATAGGAATAGGTTAGGGTAAATTTTTGATAACTTCTTAGACTAGAGCAGTAAATATAAGGATAAACCAGAAGCGACGTTATGTCATCGTCACGTTATTGTATGTGTTATTGTCATGGAAAACATATTTTCTGAAAAAAAAATATTTGGATGATAATATGGATCTTGCTACTGCTTAATCTATTCTAATGACAAAAATTAGAGGGAAAAATTTTCGTCACGCGATATCACGTGATTCGGTAATGGACCTGGTGATCTGTATTTTACCGTAATTTGTCTCATGCTTATATAAACTCATTTGTTGCTTACATTATTTGGAATTAATATAATTCTCATTCGTTATGGGACGGATCGAATGCAAATTACTGTAATCGAATAAAAAATACAGAATTTGTTTAAAAAAATTCACTTTAACTTTTTTTTTTTTGAGATCGAGGGGAACATATATTTTTCTTTTCGGTAGAAAAATAATTCGCCAAAACACAATTTTTTCCACCGTATTTACAATTTTATCGCATGCGGCGAATACTTAGCGCGGGCCCTGCATTATACGAAGCTTTACACTACTTGTGTTTTACAATATAATTTAATATATGTACAGATATTGCAGTTATTTCTTAGAATAATGAGGTATTTCATGAAAAAACTAGATAAGTCAGTTAAAGTATAGAAAATTATTCTAATTCGTTATGGGATGTATCTAATGTAAAGTAAATAAGAATTGGTTAAAAAAAAAGTTCAATTTGACTTTCTTTTTTTTTAACTTCCTGAGACCGAGGGGAATATGGAATATATATTTTTCTTTTGTGTAGAAAAATTATTCGCCAATACTTTCGCCAAAACACAATTTTTTTCGCCGAATTTACAATTATGTGGCGAATGCTTAGCGCGGGTCTTGCATAATAGGACACTTTACAATATAAATGTGTTTTACAATATAAATTAGTATACGTATATATGTTACCGTTAAATTGAGAAATCCGCTATTTCATAGAATAATTAGGTATTTCATGAAATAACTAGACAAAAGTCAGTTAAAGTATATAAAATTATTGAATTCTACGATTTAACTAGGTTATTTCTATAGAATAACGATTGCTAAAGTATAAAATAAAGCACTCGATAGTTCTTTGAACCGGTTCTAGCCGCTTTTAGACTGTTTCGAACGAACCACTTACAGCTGCGTTGCAATGACGTGTGTGAGAGTACGCTTCATACCGTTGCTTTCTGCACGTAAAAAGTTGCATTGTTACCTGTAGTCTTCTCTGCGTAGCAAAACCGGTTTTTCCATGTTAATGGATAGAGGAATAGTGTATAGGGGAGAAACATTCTCCCAGTTTTGCCCATTTCCTTAACCACCAGTGGGTTAACGTAGAATTTAGATGGTGCATTTATCTTAGCTTATGTTGCTTTTCCTTATTATTTATCAATTAATCAGTTGCAAAAGAAATAAAGTGTATTTTTTAAGAAATTTCAGCTTTTTATGATCAATTAATTTGTAAAAGTAACTTTGAAATTGTTCATATGTATTTATTTCATAGAATTTACTAGGTAAAGTATGAAATTTTTCATTCATTATATACTTTAACTGACTTGTCTAGTTATTTCGTAAAATACCTAGTTATTCTATGGAATAACTGAATTATGCACTTTAACGGTAACATATATATAAAACATAAATCTACTTCTACCTCAGATGATGTCAGTTTCTCTCCCCACGTGATGAGAGCTTTCTTTAATCTGAAAGACAAAACATAAATGTAAATGAGGAGCATTCACGTTTCATAGTTAAATGTTTCTGCTATATCACTTAATGAAACCCAAATCTGTTTTAAAACATGATATAATTTTTTTTTTAGTGAAATTTGAAATGAAGACTGCATGTAATTATTTTTTATGTAAGTTATTTTTCTTTCTATCACATTATTCAAAATAGATTTTATATAAATTCAATTGAAAAAAATTTTTCGATTTTTTTTTCGTCCAGTTCAAAACTCAATTTACATGCAGTACGCATACAATTTTTTACCACTCGAAAATAGTTCGTTACATTTACTACAATATTACATTAATATTACATTTACTCCCAATACTTGATACAGGAGTTTCCTTGTCTTCTGGATTGTGTTCCAAATTACTTGGATCCGCAAAATTAAAATTGGGTAGACTGTTCAACGACGGTTATAAAATAAAATTGCTTAAAGCATTTCAGTGTTTAAGTTTTACTAATAAATAACTGTAAGTAGGTTTTTAAGAAAACAAGAGTAAAAATGAATAGGTAAACAGAAATATTTAGAAAAATTACGGAGATTACAATAAAATTAAAAAAAGAAAACGAAAGCAAAACTCACTTTGATAATTTCAGATGATTTGTTATTTGTTGATCAAAAATTATCTTTGTTAATTTTAAATTCTACCCGCCTTCATGGTTAATTTCGTTTCGGAAAAAAGAGAGAAAAAATTATCACTAAAACACTGCACATTATTTAATTTTTCAATCATAAAACCTTTCCGCAAAGAATCTTCTTGATTTTTTTAGTACCAAATAAATACATAAAATTAAATTTATTTCCATTTATAAAAATCCTTAATCAAACTACCATAAAACTATATAAAGTCAGATCATCCCCATACTGACTCACTATAAAGTTATTTTAAGAGATAATTCTTGTTATTATGTAACAATAATGACACATATTTCACCGTTTATTTGATGCACTCACAACTCCAATAAAACTATAACTCGTCTATTTTATCATTCGACGATCATTTCTAAAGTAAACAACTTTTACTATTTTTAAGAAGCGAAAGCACTTTACGTACAGGGAAATTCCTAACGAAAATAACTTTATCAACTATGACACAAAGATTATGCCATTATTCAGATATTATATTTAGATTAATCAAACTTTCTTATCTGTACTATGAATACTCAATGAAATCACAAAAATGAAAACTGAATTGCAATTATGACTTCATTTTTTGAAACGTAAAGGAAAGTGATAAGATAAAAATAGAAATTCCTTAAAACGCTTTCGCATCATTATATAGAAATCATACTAGCTTTTTCTATAAATTAAGCAAATTTAACTATAGTTGTAAATGAAGAATTTTTTTAGTAAACAACTTTAAAAGGAAATGATTTATTAAAATCCATTAGATTTATTTTGAATCATTGTTTACTCGTAAAAATAATTCTTCGTTTCTTTATTAGCAGTAGCTTGAAAATGTATGTTTTTGTAAACTTTTTCGGTCTTTTTCCTTCAAAAAAATGTATGGAAATCTTTTATCCATTTAAAAGATTGAATGGTTTCGGCTACTTAACTGCCGAAATTTTACTCTTTATTCAAAATGAACAGGGATGCCAACTGCTTTCTGCAAACTTTTAATAAATTGGTAGTGAATTGAATGGTACAACTTGTAGAATAGGGATTAATTACGCTTGCTCTTTATAAGTGGCACCACGATAAAACTATAACAAAGTTGCATTTCATAAGACAGATAGAATTTTCAATATGTAGTGATGGAAAAACTACTTAAAATGAAAAATATTAAACTTGAAATAATTTAAATTTCTTTACCACTAAAAAATTGTTTTTACAAAGCTGAGCAAGTTGGCATCTCTGAATGAGTAGCATTGTTAATAGTGGTTACAGCATCTTTTTAAAAATACTTTTAAAAATAAGTAAGTGGTATAAGAATTGTGACATTTTTGTGTATCCATCTATTTATCTATCTATCCTTGTTAAGTACGATGTCAGTAAAAGGTTATTTTTAAATTAGAATGAGATCTAAAATTTAAATATTATGATAGTTTTAAAGTAAATTAATACTTTCGTTAGTTTAATGTAAATCGACTAACACTTTTTAATCTTTTATAAAACGAAGTTTTCACAATCGGGAACAGCGGAGTCTGCTTCTGTAATAAACATTATGATTTTTTTTCTTTCTAATTTTTAATTTTTTTTTAATGATTATTTTTCCGGAAACATTTTAAAATGATGAAGTACTATTTATATTTCAAATAGAATCTATTCACTTCCATTTTGGGTTAAATTAAATGAAACGTTGAATTAAATTAAATTTTGTTGAATTAAATAAAACTTCCATGCCTTGACTTAAAATAAATGACAATAGATATGGATTTTCATTCACTTGGATTTTCATTCATGAGACAAATTCATTCAAAACACGATATTACTTTTGCTTTTATTCTAAATTATTTAGTTCCATTCACATATTTCCAATCTAATTTACACAGCTTTTATCACTTTGATTAATTAAACTTTTATAAAATATTAATTAAAACCTACAATTAATTTTAAAAATTCATGATGTTTTACACTTTTTATTTGGTTAACAATGTGTTACTATAACTTTTATAGTCTTTTGCGCTGAAAACTATAAAGTTAAAGAACTGTGCTTTATTAAGCCGTACATCTGAATAAAATGCCCAACATGCGACACTAAATGTCTAAAAGACAAAGGAAATATAATTTAGATATTATCTTCATTTTTAAGTTCTTTGATTTGATGCGCGTCAAATTATTGCTTGCGCGTCAAATTGAAAACATTTCTTATCGAATAATAATTTTATAGAAGTATTGTTGCAAATTCTTAAAGTTAAACATTTTGTAATCGGTTAACAATATGCTGCAGCGTGTTCCGTTGTTTTTCTCGCTGGTCACTATAAAACTAAACAGCTGAGCTGTACATCCGTTATGTGAATTAAAACATTTATTGCTTAAGCTTATATAAAATGTCTAAAAGAATAAAGACAAATGACTAACTTCTTACTTGGACAAAAATTGTTTAATCATACTTTAAGAGTGCCTCATCGTTCTAATGAAGCTTAGCTAACAAAAAAGTTTCTAAGGAATGAAATTGATCAAATAAAAGACTTTTGTGTTTCAAAGAAATAGATTTTATTTTCTCGAATTTACTGAATCATCATATCTTTCGGTTGAACGAACGACTATAGGGACAACAGGGGAAATTGACCTCGAACGACAGGTTCTAAAATCCCAGAACAAATTGTACACTTCATTCCTGAATGATTGTTTGCGTCTGGCGTGTTAGAAAAACCACGTGGATCGAAAGAATGACTCAACATCAAAGAAATAAAGAAGATGAAAAACTCTTTTTGTGTTTCTTACTTCTTTTCGCATATCTTCCCAGCACCATCAGGGTCGAAAGTATTGAAAGCCTTTTTAATGACTTCCTCTTGATCCGTCCCTGAAACGGAATAAAATAAATGTAATTTGATACAGCTAAATGAGAAAAAAAAGAAAAACACCAAAATAAAGAAGCGCAAGAAAAAAAGAAGTAAAAAAATGAGAAGAAAGAATGATTCAGAGTCATTGATAAAAAAAAGTACAAACTAACTATCTATTTCAGATCGAATTTCAAAACTGAATTCGAATTTAATTATTTAATAACTAAATATTTAATAATTAGGAAACGTGAAATCAATTAAACATTGATCCGTTCCTGAAACGGAATAAAAAATATATAATTTGATACAGCTGATAAGAAAAAAAGAAAACACCAAAATAAAGAGCTACAAGAATTGATAAATCAAATGGTTGATGGGAAGATCTCAAATATGCTAATTAATTAGTACAAACGATATTTTAAGTTGATTAATCAATCAGAAAAACGTACTTTCTCCGAATAAACATAAATTTTTTCTCTCGACAGATTCAGATTCCTGACCCTCCGAAAAAAGTAGCTGCGATCTAGGAAATATGGTTTCAATTGTTTGGTCAGAAAAGCGGTCTAAAGTTTGGACCACTTAATGTCACTTTCTTTTTTTCGTATTTCGTCTTATCACGAGAACTTTCAAAACGAATTTAAATATTTTTGCACACTATTATAAAATTCATTCATCCAAAGATGATTTCCATGCAAAAATAACCTCGATTAAACATTATTTTTTATTATTTTTTTACTATTTGATATAATTTTTAATACTATTTTATTTACTATTTTATTTAATTTTATTAATTTTATTTTATTTAATATTCCATTTAATTTTAGTTGAAAAATTTTTAAATTCTAAGACGTACAATTTTTAACATCATATTAAAAAATGTGATTTCTCATGGCGAAATACAAAGTTTCAGCTAAATCGGTTGAATATCTCCTGGAAAAACGAAATTTAAAAATCTGACTTTTTTAAATTTTGATTTCCAATTCAAGGGCTCTACTTGCATGTAACAATAGAGAGTTAGTGACTAAAGCTAGCTCTCAAGACAAAGTTATCGTTTGCATTTGGAAGAGAAAAAGAAAGACGGAACGATGGAATAAGCAAACTGAAAATATATTATTGTTGCGAACCGAGCTTTGTTACAAAATTAACAAATACTTATGACTACTTATTGCTCTGATTTGTAAATATTGGTGTCTGTATTTATATCAAGGTGTTTTGTTTAAAACAATATGTTTTTATTCAGATCAGGTATCGTTATTTTTTCGATTGAACTGCATAGCGATAGAACTCGATATAACGAACGTAAGTGGATTAAGAATTATTTTTACTTAAGAAAGTTTGATTGTGATAGCTTTGGCGATGTCTAACTTAAGGTATACTTATGCTTCTTTTATGTGTATGCCTCTGCCGATGACATCTATTATTCTGATAAGTTGCTTTGTGGATATGACTCGGGATTTTTCAATAACAATAATAAATAAGTAAATAAATAAATGCGCAAACACTTTGTTATTTTCAGAAAGTAAATTTAGGTGAAAAAAAAGGTTTGTCAGAAAGTTGGTCAATTTTTACGAAGTAAGGAAAAAAAATATTGAAAAAAATCGGGCTATTTCAGAGTCAGTTTCACTTCACGTATCGCAATAAAATATTAAGAAGGTGTTTTGAGAATGAAATATTTTCTGCTTACCGGATATCCTTTCTCCGAAAATGGTGAGGAACATTGTGAAGTTAATTGGTCCGGGAGCTTCGGCAATCATGTTGTTGAGGTCAGTTTCACTCACGATTCTTCCTGCATCAAAATGATATAGATTATGCATCATAATAAGCAGAGATACAAAAACGCTTTTGGGCATAGAACATTGCTAACGAAGGTATAGTTTGCCTATCGAAAGAACTCCCCTCGCTACGAAGTCTAAGGCCGCCTGCTGCTATGGAAACAAGAAATAGCGCATTTCAAAGAGAGGAGCTTCCTTCTTCCCCGATTCCCTTTCCTCGTCGACCTGAGTCAAAATCTGTCCTAAATTATGACCCAACTTGAAATAGTTGAACCTCGTAACCATAGTCACCGACACCTCTCCAGACGAACGGCTAGGGGAGTTCTTTACATCGAAAAACTATAGCTGGAAGAACGCTCTGCATCAACAAATCAACTATTGGCTGCAACCAATATATATAGTCTGAGGTTAATTATTGGCTGTGGCTTAAACTAATAGTTATGGCGCACCTTTAATTCGACTGCCGTTTGAAATTCTTTCCCACCAGCAAGACAAATAGAATGAAACTTATGATACTTTTATCATTTTTTTAGAGTCAAATCCTACTCTAAATTGTCCATAATGATATCCTTACAACTCTACGTGAAGTTAAAAAACGGGAGATTTCTTCTAACTAAAGCCAGCAGATTTTTGGTTAATTGTGCCAACTTTTTAAGCGCTCAACACGGCTTACCTGCAACAAAGGGGCCTATCATATAAGCCACAGAAGACAAATAGAATGGAACTTATGATACTTTTATTATTTTTTTTAGAGTCAAATCCTACTCTAAACTGTCCATAATGATATCCTCACAACTCTACGTGAAGTTAAAAAAACGGGAGATTTCTTCTAACTAAAGTCTGCAGATTTTTGGTTAATTGTGCCAACTTTTTAAAGCGCGGCTTACCTGCAACAAAGGGGCCTATCATATAAGCCACAGAAGACAAATAGAATGGAGCATATGACACTTATATTATTTTTTTTAGAGTCAGAGCCAGCTCTAAATTGTTCATCATGATAATTCCACAACCCCACTTGGATTTAAAAAACGGTAGATTTCTACATACTAAAATCGGTAGATTTTTGGCTAATTTTGTCAACTTCTTAAAAAGCTCAACACGGCTTGCCTGCCACAAATTTTTGTACCACATAAGTCGTAGACAAATAGAAAGGAACTTTTGATACTTTTATTATTATTTTTTTTAGAGTTAAGAGTTCGGCATTAAATAGTTGGTCCAATTCTAAGTTTACGACTATCAATTTTCACAACAGCTAGGCTAGGGGATTCGAATACATTATCCGTCTACCCCTGAGGATATTTTACTTCAGCTCAGTGGTCGGTGAGAGCCGGGAGCAGAACTCGTATCAACTAGCTGCAGCTGGGATTAGAAATTTCGTCTTCTCATTGGGAGGTGAACGTTCTATCCCCTTAGCCACCGCGGATTTTCCTGTTCATATTAGACTGTCAACTTCTTACGCTTTTTGAGAAAATTTCCACTAGTTGTAGCTAAGTTTATATTCTACTGTATGATTCTTTATATTTGTAAATTGGATTAGAAGTTCTTTTCTACACCATTACACGTAAATGATCCAAAAGCTTATATGAACCGCTACTTTGCTCCAGCTCCCTGGTCGAGCGGTATCACCCTCCAAGCACTGTGCAAAGCGTAGAGGTAGTGAGTTCGAATCCCGCTACTACCCTTTAAGTACCTTTGTGCTGTCCATCTCTGTATTGTGCCATCTGTCTTTCCATTTGACAAAAGTTTATAAGCCTAAATTGAGCGCACAAATGTATATAATTCCAAAGAACCAATCCGAATCTTTTGGGGTAAAGTTTTCAAAAGCTTTAGTTTTTAATTGTCTAGAACTCTCATAAAACATTTTTTTTCAAAAAGCGTAGTTGTTTGGCAATCTGCTAGTCCCTAATTTTTATTTTTTTAATAGATTTTCATTCTTTTTATTTGTAACCTTTTGTTACAGTTTTTAGCGTGAGTGCCATTCCTATTGTTCAATTCTACTTCTAGGATAAATATTTTCTGAACCTACGGAGGTTTTGCAGTAGCTAGAAGGCATGTCTAAACTAATTGAACATAATTTACCTAACTATAACATAACATACCTAAGGAGTCAAACGTTGCTCTAAGATCATTTTTGTCAATAAGACCATCTTTATTGGAATCAATCATCTGGAAAGCCTGAAATTTAAGTTTAAAAATAATGATTTTTTTTGGAATATTAAATTTAAAAGCAAAATTTTTATATTTAAATACTAATAAATGTTAGTTTCAAATTAATGTTAAGAGGATTAGGTGATTAACTTAAAGACTCCATTACCTCTTTGAACTCGGCTATTTGATTTTGTTCGAACATAGCAAAGACATTGGATGTTGCTCGTCTTGCAGTCTTTTTTTGGGAATCACTCTTCGCCTTTTTTGACTGTAATGAAACATTTCTAATAAATTACACATTTCGATGTAATATTACATTCATTCAAAAATAGGTGACTTTCAAAAAAAGTTGTAATGGATAGAAGTTTAAACCAGGTTTACCATGATCTGGAGGAAAAAAAAGTAGCTAAGTTTCCTCAAAGTTACAGAAATAAGTAGACATGTAGCTTCAGAGAAAAACTACGAGCAATTTCAAGTTTTTCTTTTACATCCTTCTTCTTTCTTCTTATCTAAGTCTTCTTTCATTATATATTTTTTGTTGTTGATGGATTCAAGTAACATGAAACAACTATTTTTTTCTCTATTTCATTGGTTCTTAAAAAAAATTCCTGCTTGTGACAACTGTGCTTGTGCTGTTGATGACCTAACCTTCTTGGTGATTGTGGAGCTTAAGCCTTCTTGTCTTTCCTGGCCCTTAATGGGCTGTGGGAATGCTTTACTTTGACGACTCCTGTTTCTCCAAGAAGCTCTTACGAGGTTTGTAATAGTTTAGTATCGGAAGCAAACTAGTTAACAGGAATTTTTTTAAGATTACTTTATAGCATTTAGAAGATTTTTTTAGAAGAAACTAAGATTTTTTTTTATAGTTATCACTTTAATTTTCTGCCTACCAAACACTCAACATTTTATAAGTAAATTAATTAAAGATATCCGTACGATTAACTTTTTCCGCTCGAAGCTCTTTCGACGCTTAAAGAAATAGACTCAACCACTGAAAAAGGTTTACAAGATAAAACTCAATGTTTGCATACGTACTACTCTGAGCCCACTAAATAAAGTGGTTACCAAGCACAAAGAAATTAACATAATAACATTCAGAGTAAAAGTTATTTGATAGTTGGCGGTGAGAATTAGCCCTTGAATCCAAAGGGCTAATATATCATGATTGGCACAAATGTCTTTTAAAATTTAGCATCCCGTAGATATTGGACAACCTTGACAAACATGCTTGCTATTAATTAAAGATGTTTACATTATTAATAGTAGATGAAAGGTGTCTGATAAGCGATAGTTTCTAAACATACAACTGCCGAATTGTAACCGAAGGAGATGGTGAACTCAACTAAATACATTCTAAAACACACGCAAAGGTTGCTTAAAAACGACAGTTGAGGAAAAACGGTCCTATATTGGCTATAGTGCAACAAGGAATTTGTTTGAAAACAATTTCCATAGGTGATTTTTTAAGTATGTCAATGAAATACAGTCTAACCCCTCTATAATGAATCTGGGATATATGGTGAAAACACGGTTGTAGTGATCGTTTTTAGAAGTCTTGTCCGAACTAATTTAACTAATATTATTTCGAATGATTAGAGTGAACAGCTTAAATGGGCAGTTCGTCTTTAGTGGACTCAAACTTCTTTTTTGGAGTTATTTAAATAAATGATACAACATTTTCAGTTTATGTGGTTAGTCCGAAATCATATAATTATGACTTGTAATTGAAAATGTTTTTGTATTGGAAAGATAAAGCAATGGGCAAGCCAATTACAATAAAAAGCAGAAATAGTTTTCGAATGATTTTTTTAGAAATTTTAACTACCAGTTTTAGTTTTTAAGAAATGTTGATCAACTTATTACATACCTGCCAACTCTTACTTTTCCCCAAGAATGAATTTTCTAAGTGGTAGAGAATATATAATCAAAATACAATAGAAAGCAGAAATGGTTTTATTTCAGACTTGCCAGCTAGCCTAAGTGCTTGCGAGTGGTTGTCTTTTAATGCATAATTATTTGTTTAGTAGATACTACTTATTGAGTGCTTATTCGCCACTACATCCAAATAATTCAAAGTATTATGCGATAGGCAACTTTGTCGCAGCTATGCCATGTTGAGCTAATTGAAAAAATTGCAAAATTAACCAACAATCTGCAGTCTAGTTTATTGCAATCAAAAATATAGTTTGTAGCCCTTTACCGTTTTTTAAAATATTTTGAGTAATCCGGAGCAAGTTGGCAACTCTGTTATTTTTCGACATAGCTTGAAAGATTTATTCGGTTTTATGTGGATCTGGACTCCTAAATTGAGTAGAGGCTTGAATCACAATCATCATAAATTAGATGATCCTTTGAGATGAGATCGATGAAATCAGTAGAGGACGAAGTTCTTAGGCTAGAAACTAGGCATAGGAAGATTAATATTGTTTATATTATTATTTATAATTAATTTATTTGAAATGGTGGTGAACCCCTAAACGCACTAGAGTTAATTCGAGCGAGCTAAACAAGACAAACTACGCACACTCGAGATAATTCGAGCGGTGTTGTACTTTATGTTGCTACAATTTTTCGCACTCGTGTATAATCGAGAATTGAAAATAACCATGTGAAAGCTAAGAAAAAAAATCTTTATATCGATATTTATCATTTATATAGGATTGTAAGCTATGACACTTATTTATTCAAGAATAAAATATACAGAGATGCCAACTTGTTCCGGACAGCAAATATATATTTTAAAGTGGTAGTTTATCAATTGTGATTCGTGGTTTAATAAATTCAATTTAGTAGATTTTTATCCACCACTATTTCTAAATAATTTGTAAGTTTATATAATTCACCACTTAATAGTACTTATGTCATGCTATACCTCTGCAAGCAAAAATAGTCAAATATTTGCAAAATTTACTTTGCAGTTATTTAACGTTTTTTTAAATTATTTTGGCTTATCCGGAGCAGTTGGCATCTCTCAATATAGTCTTTCCCCATGGAACAAAAGCACAGTATATCAAAATTGTCCACCAAAAGTAAATACAATGTTCTAAAGTTTGCTTTCTTACATAAAAAAATTTATTGCTTTTTTTTGGCCGGTTTTTTTTCAAAAAATCTGTGCGTTAAGGGGTTAAAATCACTATAAATGCACTTTATAAAATGAAGAATCGAAAAAGAAAACATAATTTAAGTACTACACATACTAATAAATACAACCAATTTTTTCTATGGGTGTTTTTAACATATTCAGCATTTTCGAGACTGGGTATTAATGGGTAAATATTAAACTATGAAAAATATGCTTACGTTGTCAACTTTTTCTATTCATTTTTCTGTAGTGGATATTAAATAATTTTAATTCAAATTTATACTTCAAAAATGAAAAAGAAAGAAAAAAGTTTCGTTAACTATAATAATTAGTTATATGTAATATTTGTTTAAATATAATAATAAAATCTTCAGGAAAATCAGGAAGAATTGACTATATGCCAACGATTGAATACCTTCAATTAAAGCAACTTATAGAAGAGATGGGAAGAAACAAATAATAAACTTTGAAGTGAAGCTGTAGCTCGGTAAAAACATTAAAAGCTGTATACCAGTTTTCTTTTGTGATAAAACTATGCTAATTATGAAACACTTAAATTTAAATTAATACTTTTTGCCAGTTTGTTCAGAAACTTGTAAAATTTAAAAAGCAAACGCATTTTCATTGTCAACAAAATATTATAATTGAACTTGAGACACTAACAATAAATAATTTAATTTTTAGCAATTAAAGATAGAATTTTTTCAGTTTACAAAAACAGAGATTTCTTACTATAAAATGCGCAAAGTAGGCAGAAACAGGTTTTTGGCAGTCTTATTAAAACAATTTTATCGAAATTTCCAAAAAATACTTTGCAAACAATAAGGCCAATTTTCTAAATAATGTAAATTAGAATTATTTATTATCAAGATCAAACATCTGCTTTCTCGCAAATTTTACATATCTACAAGACCGAATTTTAACTTCTAATATTTTATCACTGTTTTTGCATGCTTCTGTAAAGTTTTAACATTTATTGGTTTTTGGGTGATTTTGTTCTTTGACCCTTTTACTACTTTACTATTTTAATTGGTTTACACTTGTTTAATAGAATTGTATTGATCATTATTTTAGATATTCTGATTTTTATACTCGCTGTTGATGTAACTTTTAGAGATTTAAGTATTTTAAATGTATGTTTTGTGTATGTATCTACCCTTAAATAGGGCGGAGAGACACAAATAAACTATATCTACAAGATTCTCACAAATGTTTTTTCACAACAATGTTATAACAAAATTCCTTTGAAAATAATTTCATTTTAACATAAGCAGTTGATTCTATTTTATTTGCTTCTATTTCTTCAATACACATGTTTGCAATTAACTTTAGAATGAAGTTTTACTCGTAAATGTAAAATCAAGTATATCTGAGATAAAAAGCTTTCATTTTGACTGTCCAGTTCAAATAATAAAAATTTTAATGCTTTGTTTAAGCGTGTAGAATCATTTCTACACTATGAACATAAAAAAAAAACACAATCAGAAATTAATAAAATAAAAACATCAAAAACAATGCACGCAATGGATTGACAGTATTTCTAGCTAAGGTTTTCATTGCATCTATGGATTTTTTAAAATTTCCAGACGATTGCTTGAAAGGAAGGTTATTATTTCTTCTTTTGGCTGTTTTTTACCATGATAATTGCATTTAGTTTTTCTGCAGTTTTTTTTCTCCTTCATGGAAAATCTCTTTAAAAATCGTCTAACGTGAAATATCAAAACTTTCGAATGCTGTAATTGTTAGCACAATGTCACATGTTTTTTACTGAGCCGAGAATAAATACTCTTAAACATTCCAATAATGCTTAAGTTCGAAAGCTAGTTTTAAAAAATGGAAGAAAAGAGTTATATTAATAATGCAAAAAATATATTAGATTATGAGAAAGCTGTAGTCGAATGCAACGGACATCTTTTAATCGATATTTTTATAAAAATAATGTATGGTACGAATCCAAATCTTTTCATATCCGATGATAAAATCCCATTTAGCATGATTTCTTTCTACTTACGAAAAAATGTCTGCTTGCAGACTGGAATAAATGTTTTTGTTTCACGCGCATGCTATGCAGGTTTATATCGGCAATGTTTTAGGGGAAAAAAAACTATCGATACAATGAAAAAATCGACGAAAAATAATATCAATCCAAAACACTACTACAAATACGGTTAGTGCATGATGTTTCTGGTGTTAGTATTTTATTACTTTGTGGTTATATTCTTTTTCGTGTTGATAGTCGAAATAATTCTGAGCAAGAATACGAAGCATTGCAATTTATATTATTCGAATTGGAAAGTAATAACGAAAGCTTTATAACTCAAACATACTTGATTTTTATCTTTAACCCTTTCGCGCCGACTGTCACAAATACGTGCCAGTACAAAACCGTATCAATTAGGATAAAAAGATAAAACTGGTAATCAAAGTATTTCTTTAGCAGTTTATTTGTGAGCCGAGTTAATTGTTTGATTTATTTAATTCACCATTACTTTGTTCAAAATAAAACTATTTAGTTATACTTTGAATTAACATTGATTATATATATGATTAAACTAACAATAATTAAAGTAAAAGCAAAGTAAGTCTGTCAAATTAGCAACGATTACATTTAAGTTACCGCTTTTTATTTAATTACAACCTGATTCTGATTTTGTACGAATACTTTTCTGAATCACCCGTCCCCAAGGGGTTAAGAGTAAAACTTTCTTCTAAATATAATAGTAAATATTTGTAATGGAAGAATAGAAATAAATAAAATGATATTAACTGTAATAATATAGTTATGTTAAAATAAAATGTTTTCAAATGCATGCAAAGCTGTCAACTTCCATGCTTTCTGCAAACATTTTAATAAATTGGTAGCAAATTGAATAGTAAAACTTGTAGAATAAGGGTAATCATGCTAACACTTTAAAAGTGTCACTACATGATAACTGCTATAAAGTTGTATTTAATTTGATATTTTTAAAATTTTAATATGTACAGTAGTGCAGAAGCGACTTAAAATCTAAAATACTAAACTGAAAATTTACTTAAATTTCTTTACCACTAGGAAATATTTTATTACAAAGCGGGGAAAGTTGTAGTATTTATTAATTCTTCTTTCTTTCATTTTTTTTCTGGATGAACCACTTGTATATGTATATTCGATTATCTCTGCAAACAATCAGAGAAGAACTAATAATAATCTGCGTTTAATCTTACGTTTCTCATTGTTTAAATACACAAAAAAAGAACTTCAATGATTCTTTTTTCCTTAACATCTCTATTTACGATAAAAAAATTGAATGCCATCAGGTGCAAATATTTATAACAAGTAAAAACTCAAACAATCGACTGAACTTAAAACTTTATCTTTGTCGTGTTTGTGTATCTTTTCCGAGTGTTTATTTTTTATGCAAAGGTTTTGTATCTCTCGAATACTAGATAATAAAAAAATAATATTGTGAGCAGATTGATAATGACATTATGTTTTTACAGTAAAAATTTTTATTTGGATTATTCAAGGTCGATTTATGCAAAAAAATATCGATAAACAATAAAATGTTTTTTGAATTAACTATAGATCTTTATCAGTATTTTTTAAATTATCGAATATTTTTAAATAAATTATAGATTTTAGATATGTAGTAATTTAGTTGAAACTTCCAATAGAATCTTTGGAGCAAATGGACAGAAGGATAGAAATTTTTTACTAATACTAGAGTTATAAAATGCTTTCAATTTGTTTAAACGTTCCATTTTTTTCAGATATAACTATTTGTGTCTTACTCGAATGACAGTAGAAAATTTTTAACTTATTAAAGTTGACTTGTTTACAATTTTGGTCACACTTTTTTTTGAAGGGTCAAAATATTATGAAAATTGCTACAAAAATTAAACTTGAAATTACCCTCTCATAATTTCTCTTTCGTTCCATTAAATTTTTTTCATAAATTTCTGCAGAATAAATTACTACAGAATTAACTACAGAATATTACATTACACTATTTTTAGAGCAAGCTTCAAGTCTTACTTTGGATTCCTTTTTTCTTTTGACAAGTAAAATGACTAACGGTTTCCGGGTCAACAAATTAAAATGTTACAAAAAAAAAATACTTAACATCTTTTTTATGTCCCTGACCAACCTTCAAAAGACTCTTTTATTTATTTATTTTTAGAAACGCCAGGGATTTGGCCACGGAACCATTAGCCATAGTCTTGCTTCCCAACACTTTATATCACTAAAAGTGTTGTTTCTAATGAAACTTGATCAAGACAAGTTCACCAACTATTGGTTTTTTATGAATTAATTCAGGAAGTGCGTCTTTCGTTTGACAAGAGAGCATTGCAAGAGTACGTCTTGGCTCAGAAACTCAAGAAGAAATGACAGCACCACTCATTCGTGAGGCCACTTCCTCAATTAAGATAAATTTAGACGTAGATCTTAAGGGAAAAGAAATTTTCTCCAAGTCCCTGCACACGCGGCACTGCTCAGCGACTGACCACAGGACATTCCATTTCACAGATTTTAAGAGCACACATATTACCCACCCCCAGAGGGGCATCCGGGTCTCAGGTCACGAAAAATGTGTACATATCCCATCAGTACAAGAAAACAAATAGATTGTGATGAACAAAAGAGGCCTGAAAATGATGAAGCAACCCCGAGAGTGACCCTGGGTTGCACGCATGGATGTAAATGTACACATGTAAAGATGTGCTGTTTACAGATGATATAACTGAAGTGTGTTGTCATTAAAGTATGAAATTGATTAAAAAAAATTTAATATAAAAACAAATTTTTATATACTTTTAATATAAAAATTTTAATATAAATAATAAGTCAGAATGGAAAAGTGCTATGAGCAGCTGAAAACATATTTGTCTTATGTAAACAATTTAAATAAAAAGTTAGTAACCAAAAATAAGCAAAACGAAATTTTAAAAATATGTATACTAGCAAAAACAGCACTTCATCAGGGGACACACTGTCTACTAACACACTGTTGGATTTCTGTTGTCAGTGGTTAAACCAAAAACTGACTGTGAACCGAGGCCCCATAATGGAAAAACTAAATGCGAAAATGCAATACCTCAAAAATTTAAATATTGAAATAATTATGAAGATTCAATGGTACATAATCCAATGGTACACAGTATATTCCGTAATATAAATTGACAGATGTTACATGACCTATAGGGCCTGATAACAAAATTTAGATCATAATATGAACATGAATTTTTAACGAATAATTTAAATTACAAGAATAAAAAATTAATTCAGTCTTAATCGTTTTGAAAAAAATTCCTATGATTGGTGCTTCTTAATATAGTGGTCGCTTCGGTTCATCAAAAATAAAAAAGTGGTTATGGAGAACTAGGCAATGTTTCGTTAATTTTTTACATGGAAAGTGATATCTCAACTAACGGCATATCTCAACTATTTAAAATATTATACTTAATTTTAAAATTGGACTGTTCGTTAATTTTAAAATAATGCAGAAGCTGCATTTAAAATACACAGTCAGCTTTGAAGATAAATTGGATACCACTTTTTAATTTTTTCGAACACTGCGAGTCTTAATAAGACAAATTTCATTCTTTCCGATAATGGATCTTCCAAGCGGTAGCTTACTCAAAAATATATAATGATATTTTGACGAGGTTGATTTTCGCTATCGTAAAGATTATTATGCTTTTATATATATTTGTTGTAATTATTTATAAGTAGTGGTGTACAAAGTCATTTATAATTATTATTATAATTCAAAAACACGTCTAATGTGAATTAAATCACATTTAATGAAAAAACACGAGTTTCGCTACCACTTTAAATATAAGAATAAAATCTTTGGGGAAAAACACGAGATAGTCGCAGCTACTGCATACACTGAAAAATCTTCTGATTATTTTTAAATTTAACAGGATAGAAAATTTCTTTCGTTGATATTATTTCGTCATTTGTTGATAATATTTTAATAACTTCAACTGACTTCATAAAGCATCCATATGTATAATAATAATCATTTGGCGACGGGTTTAAGGAACTGATGAATTCGAAGGAAAAAAATGCTGTGATCAACGTAGTTGTGATATCTAACTTCTAAGATGGCAACAATTCCCAGGAAATTGAAAACATAGACGGCTATACATTTGCATATCCAAAAAAATTGTTCTTTCAATTGTGTAAATGACACCCTCTCAAACCATGTGGTGCGTTCGGGGGAGGCACGAGGTTTAAGGGCGCACTCGCCAGAAAAATAACACTTAAAACAGTAATTTTTGTTTATAAATATTTTTAGCTCACTTGGTGAGTAATAATAACCTTTAACTAAGCTATGAATATTACGATTATAAGATATTGTTTTCCGATTACTAAAAAAAAAAGATCATTCAATATGGTAAGTATATTCAGTATTTTCATTTAGTAACTTAATTCTACCTTTTCATCACCAATACTATTTTCATTTTTTTTAAAATTAAAATAAAATTACTGATTATTAATATCCGAATATCTCTTCACCACAGTGTTTTGTTTTCATATTATAATTTTACATTTTTTATGGAATGTCTAAGATAGGGCGTGCTAATTAATCTTGCAGAGGCTCACCTAAGTCTATGGATGATACTGAGTACCTCGCAATTTTATTTATAATAATTTTATGTAATGATGCGTTAGGCATTTTCAATAAAAGTTTATTTTTTTGGAGAGTGAAGATAAAAAATAATAATTTTTAAACTATTTACTTTTTTTATTTCATTTAATCACGACACATGTTAATAAAAAACTTATAATTAAATAAATGCATAATTGTAAGAATTTGAATAAAGAATAATTATTAAACCAACTAGTTTATGCAGATTAAAATAATTTAAATAGTAAATAGTGTAATTTATATTTTTTTTTATTGAAAAACAACTTTCCTGGGACATTTTTTGTTGCATTTTTATATATACTTGATCTTACCTAATTCAGGCGTGAGAACTTTTAATCTAAAAATAGTTTTTTCAGAAAGCTACAGGCCTTTTTCAAAATGATATCTTTAGCTTAGTTTATTTTTTTGTTTGAACAAGTTTGTAAAAAAAAAAACGTATATCTTTATATGCAGACATATACAATTGTCTCCTCGAACAAAAAATTATGACTAATAACATATGGCCTTTACTTATCGCATCATAAACTAAAATGTATTATCGCCGTTTTCCTACCACTTCCTATGTAGCAGAGAAGTGGACACGTTTTAAAAATATCCTGGTTGGGAATATATAATTGAATATTATAAAGACTGTGTTTGTCGGTTGAAACAGAAAGAAGATTTGAAATTAGTGACGCGGAAATAAAAATACGTTCAAAAATCTTATGCAATAGAAAACAAAAAAATTTCCTACCCCTTGTTATTAACAACTAAGTAAACCAGAGACAAAACACTAACTTAAAAGTAAAATAAAATTTTAAATAACAAAAGTTTCATTAAAATACGCATACGAAATTTTTTAAAATCTGAATCTTTAAACTCATGAAAAGTTTTTTTAAAAATCAAATTCCAGTGAATATAATCCGAAACGAAATTTTCATTTTACCATAATTTTAAAGTGTCTGAATTGATGTTGTTGAACATAGAATTCAATTATGAAAAATATTGCAATTATAATATTCGATTAAAATTCCAATAGGAAATTTCAACTTACCATGATGTTACAGTTTCTGAATTGAAGTTGTTAAACTTGGAGTCTCTATGTTGAAGAAGGCACAGAGTCCAAAAGAACCTTTCTAGACCTCGAAATGAATTTTCAGTCAGAAGAAGTAAAAGAGTCAAGCTGAGTCGCACACGTTTGTGTTCATTTCCTAATCCCATATTTTTCCTAACACCCCACTTCTGTAAAATACAAAAATAAATAGCAAAGGAAAACATTCGTCTGCATATGATTCTGAAGCCAAATATGGCTTTCGAAAGAAAATCCAAACACATCTTGGTCATTTCTTATGAATTTCTTCTTCTTACTCATCCCACATCCACAGGTTTCTTAAAAGTTTTTAAAGCAGGTTCTTTAAGTCGGATTATTTTTATGGAAAAAAGAGTGTTTACTTCAACTTTAAAAAACAGGTACATTTTGTTTATTCAGTTTAATGAGTACTTATTATTTTGTTTCCATAATACAGCAAAACAGGATGTCAATATAAATTTCGTAAAATATTTGATGATCCATGAATTATGTGCAAATGTTCTGATTAATTTTATGAAAAAGAATTGAGGAAAAAACAGTGTTTACTTCAACTTTATAAACAGGTATATATTGCTTATGTAGTTAAGTTAGTGCTAATTATTTAGTTCCTGTAAGACTGAAAATACAAATATTATTATAAATTTTGTCAAATATTCAATTCGATAAGAATGATGTGTAAATGTTTTAATTATTTTCATGAAAAAGAATTGAGAGATAAAAAGTGTTTATTTTTCTTTAGAAACAGGTATATATTGTTTATTCAGTTTAATGAGGGTTAATTATTTGGTTTCTATAATGCTGCAAATACAGATATTTTAACTTTCGTAAAATAGCTAATTCGATAAGAATTATGTGCAAATGTTCTGATTATTTTCATGGAAAAGAATTGAGGAAAAAAGAGTGTTTATTTTATTTACTTTAAAAACAGGTACCAAATAGTTCGAACTAATTAAATTGAATAAACGATTTTGTTTATTTTGTTTATTCAGTTTAATTAGTTCCAATTATTTGGTTTCTATAATATTGCAAATAAAGATGTCATTATAAATTTTGTAAAATAGTTAATTTTATAAGAATGTCTAAGTATTCTGAATATTTTTATGAAAAATATTGAGAAAAAAAGAGTGTTTACATCTTTAAAATTAAAAACAGGTATATATTGCTAAGTGCTAATTACTTAGTCTCTACAATACTGCGAATAAGGATATCATTATAAATTTTGTAAAATAGTTAATTTGATGAATAATATGTGTAAATGTCCGGATTATTTTTATGGAAAAGAATTGAGGAAAAAAGAGAGTTTACTTTTCCAAATTTAAGAACATGCATATATCGTTTATACCGTTTTAGTGCTAATTATTTAGTTTCTGTAATGTTGAAAATGCAGATATCGTTATAAATTTTGAAAAATAGTTGATTCGATGTGAATGATGTGTAAATATTCTGATTATTTTTATGAAAAATAATTGAAAAGGGGTTTATTTTACTTTAAAAACAGATATATATATTATTTATTCTGTTTAGTGAGTGCTAATTATTTGGTTTCTATAACACTGCGAATAAAAATATCATTTTAAATTTTTTAAAATAGTTAATTTGATAAGTATTATGAGTAAATGTTTTGATTATTTTCAGGGAAAAGAATTGAGGGAAAAGAGTGTTTATTTTTTCAATTTTAAAAACAAATATATATTGTTTATTCAGTTTAATTAGTTCTAACTATTTGGTTTCTATAATTTTGAAAATGAAGATATCATTATAAATTTTGTTAAACAGTTAACTCGATAAAAATAATGTGTAAATATTCTAATTATTTTCATGAGATAGAATTGAGAAAAAAAAGTGTGTGTTTACTTCTTCAACTTTAAAAACAGATATTTATCGCTGATTCGGTTTAATTAGTGCGACGAACTTAATTTCTATAAAACTGCGAATAAAGATATTATTATAAATTTTGTTAAACAGTTAACTCGATAAAAATGATGTGTAAATATTCTAATTATTTTCATGAGATAGAATTGAGAAAAAAAAGAGTGTGTTTACTTCTTCATCTTTAGAAACAGATATTTATCTCTGATTCGGTTTAATTAGTGCTGCGAACTTAATTTCTATAAAACTGCGAATAAAGATATTATTATAAATTTTGTAAAATAGTTAATTCGATAAGAATGATGTGTAAATGTTCTCATTATTTTATGAAAAAGAATTGAAGATAAAAAGAGTGTTTACTTCTTCATCTTTAGAAACAGATATTTATCTCTGATTCGGTTTAATTAGTGCTGCGAACTTAATTTCTATAAAACTGCGAATAAAGATATTATTATAAATTTTGTAAAATAGTTAATTCGATAAGAATGATGTGTAAATGTTCTCATTATCTTATGAAAAAGAATTGAAGATAAAAAGAATGTTTACTTCGTCAACGTTAAAAACAGGTATATTTAGTTTATACAGTTTAATTAGAGCTAACTGTTTTGCTTTTATAATACTGCAAATAACGAAGTTTTAAAAATTTTTGTAAAAATGCTAATTCCATAAGAACTACGTGTAAAAATTACATAAAAAACTAAGTTAGCTTAAATTTAATAAATGCAAGTCTGAATAGTTATAGAATTTTGTTCAAATAATAACTTGCAACGCATGTAATGTGGCGAATTTTAGTTTTGCTAAAATTTTTAACTTTGTCGAATGAGATTTTAAAATTAATCTAAGCTGTATGCTAATTTAAAATTTAGGTTTTCTTTCATAGCATAGTTATAAATAACTGAAATAAAGTAAATCTATAAAATGTCTATTTTAACTTCCATCCGTTATGGCCTCAGACGTAAAAAGCAAACCGACAATAAATAGTTTCGAAAATGAATTCATAGGTTTCTTAGGTTTCAACTTTGAGATATTAAAACTGACAGTGTTTATTATTTATTTATTATTTTGGTTATGTGTTGGCCAATACATTTCCAGGTAGAACCTTAACTATTATATCAAAATATCTTTAAAGCTCTGTTTTTGTTAACTCTGTTTTTGCTCCGATATAGATTTCGCAATTTTATTAATCAAATATTATTCTAAAGTATTTACTTAGATGCTTTATGCGTATTTACTTTAATTTAATTAATAAAATCATGGAGTTCAAGATTCTATTCCTTTATATTACATAAAAACATAAAGATCTTAAACCTTTTCTCATTGTTTTAGTGCAACTTATTGGTCACAAACCATAAAATTCTTAATTAAGTAAGAAGATCCGGAAATCTCTGATTGTCAGTAGCTTCAAATTAAAAAAAAATTTATTACGTTATGTACCGGCAAATATTTATTTATTTATGATTAATATTATTTTACTTTTTCTTCATACATACAGTGGTGCCAGATACTATGTTTCTTACAAAATATGTTAAAGAACAGTTGATAATTAAAACCTAGAGTTTTTAGTATCTTTGGCTATTTGGGCAATATTTTGAAAGCCTGACCGAGAGTGAGCTGGATTAAAGTGGCGTTTTATATGAATTTAACAATAATTTGCATATAGATGTGTGGAAAATAACTTTGAATCAAATTTTCTAATTCAAGAATAATACATTAATTTAACTACAATTAGAAAAATTTACCCGAAAAGCATCGAAAGTTCTCTGTTCTATGTCATATATTTTTATCAAATATATTTTTATCTAGCGAAGTATCTAATACTTTGTATGATCTAATATATCCTTACTGAGGTAATCAATAAGGCTTTAAAATGTTGGCAAAATTAGCAAAAATTCTGAAAGCTTTGGTTTTGAATTGTCTACATTTTCTACCACGGATTCGGATGGAGTTCCACAGTTTGTTCAGGAGAGTTATCCGAAGTTTGGACTCCTTAACGTTAATTTTACTTTTTGCGTATTTCTCCATATCTCGAGAACTTATGAAACAAATTGAAAAATTTTGCACACAATTATAAAAATTCTTGGATAAAATATTTATCCAAATTCCGGGCAAAAAATAAATTTTAATAAATATTTTTCATTATTTTATTTAATAGTCGAAAAAACTTTGAATTGTAAGGCATAAAATTTTTTTGCATCATTTTAAGGTATGTAATTTTACATGGTAAAATACTATTTTTTATATATGTGTTGCGGACGGGTAGTGTCGAGGGTTAGCTTCAAAGTAATCTAGGAGAGTTACATTTAAAGCTTTTATTGCGAAAACGTTACTGTGCAACACAAAATAACTATGCCACTGGCATGCGCATAAGAGTCAAATTATTCAAAAATATCCCAAATTCTTAAACAAAGACACTAAATGTGTGCGTTTAAGTTATGTAACTATAAACTTTTTTTAAATAATAATAAGCATTACTAGAGAAGTAAAAAATTATAAAAAAATTTGTTTAATAAAGGTAATATTTAGGTTTTAAGGTAACATTAAGGTAATATTAAGGTTTCAAGGATTTTAAAAATAATATTTAGGTTCAGTAATATTTAGGCTTTATCAAATATAATCAATTTTCTTTATTATTTTTCGCTTGGGTGCCCTTGATTTTTTTTAAAAATTTTACTTCCGCCGTTGAACTGCCGACCCAATTTTTTGGGTTTACGACTACTAATGTTCAACTCCGTATCCTTGTAATTTTGAAACCAAACCAGAAGACAAATATTTCTGCTATCTTAAAGTAAAAATATTTCTCTTGCCCTGATTTGCAAATTTTTAAAAGGATTTTTCTAACGAGTGCGAAAATTCAAATTTTAAATAAGACAAACGATCTTGTTTCAAAAGACTAAACTTCTGGACGAGTGTGCATTATAGAAAATGGGTGCATTACCGAAGTTTCACATAGTAATCAACGACTCCCTTAACGCTTTTTTTTAAAAAAAGGAAATTCGCTTTACCTTCTTCTGCTAATATTCGCTTTACCTTCTTCTGAAAACAGCTGCTTTCACCAGCACCCACGAGTGAGTACTTGGAACAGAAAAATACCCAAAAAAGCTTCTTAAAGCAGACGATGAAGTCAATATTTTAAAATCTCTTTCTCTTTTTAAGGTGAACTTTTATCTTTGATGAACTCATTAGAATCAGCCAAACTAAGTAAAAATAAAAATAATAATAAGCGGGTAAAGATATAAATAAAAAATACAATAGTAGATGTTATAGTCTTAATTTTTGTTCAGTCAATAAAAAAAAGTTTTTTTTTTAATTATGCAATCAACTGCGGTAAAATTTTTGCATTTCGGCAAAATATTGCCCCCTTCTGTCCCCCTCCCCCCGACGCCACGGCCATGGCCCCAACTCCTACAATTAGTGTTGATACAATATCAATTTATATCCATTTTAAGCGTTTCAAAAAAATTATTCCATGACTTAAATGTGCCTTTTGAGAAATTATTAAAGTGAAAATCATTAAAAAAGGACGAAACGCTCAACGCAATGATTTTTTAGAATGCAGCTTTCACCATTCACACACTGTGTTTCAAAAAGAATATTTCAAAACAAATGCTTAGATTTCTTTCCTTTTCAAAAAACGATTTCATTGTCTATATTATGTGAAAGACGAGTTGTTTCTCTTACGTAGTATTACTGCGCAATCAACCATTTTAAACAATTACCTTTTATTCTCACGTGATAGTAAAAATAGAAGCAAAATATAAACGATATTAGATGTAGATGCGTTTCTGAAACAAAAGTGAATTCGACTTTATAATGGGCAATACGTAACGTATGTTCAAGAGAGAGAAAAAAAAAGCATCTTTAGTCAATTTTTTCAATTATTTTACGAATATTATATTTTTAACACAATTTATGCCTCAGAAATATCATTCCTGCCAACTTTTACATATTTTAAAGAAGTTTTTTTTCAGTTAAAGAAGAAAAGGATTCTCGCAACAGCTAGGTGTGGGTCAGGAGGAGGGGGTCATAGATGATAATTCTCTATAATTTTGAGACCAACGGTATGATTGTGGCAATGAGGTCAGCATTACGCACAGGTCGCCTTTACTTCCCAGACCATAGAGTTGAGACCCCCAGTATTTCAACTCTATGTCCCAGACAAGTTACCTTTGATCTTAGCTCTAGGGGGGTCACGTTTGAATGAGTGATTTGAACAACTCCAGTTAAGCGGTAAAAATATGACAAATAATAACAATAATAAAATGATAAAAGCAATTAGTTATCTTCCAAAATATCTAAACGAGTTGATAGATTTAAGTATATATTTTCTGTGCTATTAATGTGTCTACATCGATGTGTCTAAATTAAATAACACTGGGGAATATCTTTTTGTTTTGTTTTCTGCTATATGAGATTCTTAAGCGGATGCTTGATATTTTCGCAAAGCTGATTTAAAATTTGCATGCGTTTTTCTTACTAGTTACAGTTTCAGGGCCGCCAACTTTTCATGTTTTGTCGCAAAATTTCTTCAAGTGGTAGCAAGTTTTATCTTTTAATATGAGATTTATAATTATTTACTAAGCATGTGAACAAAAGATTATAAAAAAGCTACTCTGTTGCAGTTCTCTCGTGGCAAAGAGTTAAAATCTTGAACAGATGCCAACTTGATCCCCTTTGTTAAAAAAAAAAAATCTAGTGGTTTAATGAAATTTTAGTTATTTGTAGTTAAGTATTTTTTATTTTACGTATTTTACGTATTACTATCAAAATATATCGAAAATATATATAGTTTATATCAAAAATTCTAAATGTCATATGAAGCGTAACTTTTTTGCATTATGTCGTGGTGTCACTTTTAAAGAATGGGCGTAATTATCCTTTTTCTACAAGGGTTATTAACTACTTAATTCGCTAGCGATTAATTAAAACTTAGCAGAAAGCGGATCAGTTGGCATCTTGAATGTTCGTAAAACTGACCGAACTAATGAAAGCTTATGTTTTTGATTGCTTATCTCTCTATAAAATATTTCCCAAAAATTATAATAGTTGGCAGCCCGGCAGTATTCATGCAATTAAATCCTTTTCACTCAAAGTATTTTCAACAATTGAAAAAAAGGACATGAACATTTAAAAGACAACTTTAACAGCTTTCACAATTAGACTATAATGCAATAAAGACCAGGAAATAAGCTTGCTACTACACATTTGTAAAAATGTTAACATTCAGAGTGGTGGGTAAATTACGATGCTGGAGAGGCACCATTGAGTGCAAAGGGTAAATAATATATTTATCACCATGAGTTTTTTAAAAAACACTTGAGTGAATACAGAGTGTCCCCACTTCTCCACTACATAGGGAGTGGCAGGAAGAAGGAGGTAATACATTACAGTTTAAGATGAGATACGTTAAGGTCACATGCTTCTTGTCTTATGTGTTATTTTCAAAGGAACAGATATCGGGAAAAAATGCTTTCTAATATTATATTAGTAAGCCATATATATATTATACGTTCTTTATAAGAGAGATTTTCAGAGAAAAAGTGAAATAATTTAAAAATATCAATTTGAAATTTGTCAATTTCTCAAAGAGACAAAACTCACAAAAATAACGAACAAAAAACAAATTTCTCTTATGTAATCCCACACCCGAATCAAGTAAAATAAAGTACTTGTATAAATGCTACAAAAACTTTTTTCTCTAGTGTTGTTAACTTACACTACTAAAGAAGTAGGCTCAAACACTACTAACACTAGGTAAACAAACACTACTAATGAAGTAGAAATAAAAAATATAATTTAATAGCCAAAATAACAGTAAAAGTAGAAAAAAAATATTCTGTTTGACATTTAAAATGTTAGTATTCAGTTATTTTTAAATTCACCTGCTCATTGTTTTACGAACGGAAATGAATACAAGTTTATGGTGTTGCTCAGATAACATTTATTGTTTGTATAAACACTATAATCTTTATTATTAAGCTGATTACTGCCTGACTTTGAAAGATAAGAGACAGTTCAGTATGTGTGGCGGTATTATTGACTATCTTTTTGAAGCAAGTAAATGACTGAACACCGAATATAATTACGAAAAGCAATTCTGCTATTACAGCGGTTACAAAATCTGCCTCTTGTTAATTTCAACTATTACAACGCTCTTAAATGTAATACTTGTTAATTTCAGAACGACAATTAACCTGTGGCACATTGTACATCTGAAAATAATAAGACGTCATTTAATAGGCACAGAGAAAGGATCGCCATCTCTAATCCACTGTAACGATGCCTTATGCTCGGATGGCACAATGGGTGACTAAAAATGTAATAAGTGGTAGAAACTCAATTCAATTTTATCTTTTTAAATATTTAACGATAAGTTATATATATATATATATATATATATATATATACGTAANATATATATATATATGAAGAAAATTATAAAAATCAATAAGTTTTACTAACTGTGCATAAGCTGCAAGTATATAGAACTCGTAAAATAGGTTCAAAATGCTGAGAAAACGTGGAAAAAATTATAGTATAATGAAAAAGGAGAAGAAAATTATTTAAAAAAATAAACAATTCAATAAAAATCCGGGGGAAAAAAGATATCTCCTCATCATCATAACCTCTTCAAAAAGCACTCCTTTTTGCGGAGCCATTTTGTAAGCTAATGAAGAGATTATGTCTCCCCCCCCCCCAGATTTTTATTGAATTTTTTTTTTTAATAATTTTCTTCTCTTCTTTCATTATTCTGCTATTTTTTCCCAGTTTTCTCTACATATGAACTTAAATATATATCTAATAACAGGGCAACAACTCCGTTATTTTGGTAGTGTTTTTAATTTGCATTTGTCGAAATAATAAGCCGATGGACTTTAACAGGCTTTATTTACTGGAGTATGGTGTAAACAGAAGTCTCACCCACTCTCCCAGTTAGAGGGGGGTGGACTGATATCCAGACAGTAGTGGCGATGGTTACGCTGGCAACATCGTACAGCAAAAGACACGCAATAACAATTGCTCCTGCTTTAAATACTAATAGAGAAGGAGGTGAAAAGGCTCAATTCGTACATACCTTGTAACTCTACGCATCATCGATAATCATTTAATGCTTCCTAATATGGAAGTGAAAGAGGGAAAGATTTTAAAAATAACTCCTCCTTTGAAATATAAATCTAATTATAAGTCAATGATATATTTTCAGTTCAGAACACATTATAATAGGACGTGCCAAAAAAAATTTGTTTTATTTAAATTAAGTGGTGAGAAATTATATTTCATACGAAATGAATTTTATAGGTAATAATTATTAAAAAATTTAAAAAAAACTGCCAAAATGTACGGAAAACTTTGATTTAAAACGAATCAGAATTTAAATTTCTAGCTTAAAACATTGTAATATTGTTTGCTGCTATGAAATAAAACTTTGTATATATTAAGAAGTTGTGAAAGCCTTTACCGCCTCTGTTTGGAGTAAGAGACTTGAAACCACAAAGGTGTATGTTGAAAATTGTACAGGGATTACCACGGAATAAAAGAATTTATAATTAGTCCGAGATTAATAAATTGCTAAATTTGTAGCAAAATATACCATGCTTGTCGCTCTGCTGGTCGAGGTAATGCAACTGTAGAACTACAGAATTGAAATTTGTTGTTTTAAAAGGATCCTTTTTGGTTATAAACTTAATACAAGCTCTTTTTTTTTCTTTTTTAAGAACTTGTTCTAAAAGATTTATGAGGATTTTTTTACGTCCATTTAGTTTTTCTGCTCAAAAGCTAAAAGACTTAGAAATTTGAAATTATGAAGCCGTATAAAATAAGTTAGGAAGAAAAAGTTTCGATTATTAGTTGAAGAATTATCAACTGTTAAATTTGAATTTGTACAGTCGAACTCGTTTATAACGAGCTCGGATTTAACGAGAACTCGGATTTACCGACGGAAACGAGAATATTTGGTTGGATCAATGTTAAGTCTATGGAGCAGAAGTCGCTTTTAACGAGCAAGACCCGGTTTTAGCGAGCAATATTTTTCTGTCTTGCAATCTTTTTTCTCATCTTTCTAGTCTTTCTGTCTTATCTTTTTTTCAAAATGATAAGAAATGTGCGCGAAATAAAAAAAACGCGATTAAATTAATTAATGTAATTAAAGTAAGTAAGTATTAATTAAATTTTAAGTAAATTCAATCATTTGACCTCCCAAGCCCCCCCCCCTCTTCTGGTTGCACGCCTGTCTTAAGGACCCGTTTATTACGAGCACTCGGATTTAACGAGTACATGTTACGGTCCCTTTGTGCTCGTTATAAACGAGTTCGACTGTATAACCATGCACAATTTTCAGATTTAGAATGCGACGTGCTGAAAGGTTTAATCTCATTTATAAAATGATTGTGGTTGTTTTTGAAATTCTAACCAGTTTGAAAGTTATCACAATTTTAAGAGATTTTTTAAAGAATGTACTTACTTTTTTTTCTTCTTTAGATAATAACTGTTACTCATTATTGAAGAAAAACTTATTTTTCGCTCTCGAGATTCTTATTTTACAAGCTCTCACTCGACTTAATTTCAAAAGCAACAAAAATGTTTATAATTTAAAAAAAAGAGAAAGTAAGAATTGAATGCTGCCAAATATGAATCCTAATATTTTACTCGACATTTTTAAGAAATATGGAAAACTCTAGAGAGAAAAAAACCGTTTCCAATTTGAACAGTTTTATAATGTATAAGGGTTGGACAAAAATATGGAAACACTTCTATACTAACTCTACGTAAACAATATTTCTTTTATCGGCAAATGTCTTGGAAGATTTATATGGCAAAACTGTTGACATAATTTGAAAGACACGCTTGAAGCTTTTAGAAATGACGTGCTTTTTACCCATGCCAAATTCGGATTGATCAAAATAAGGAGATGAAAGTTAATAACTTCCTTCAAGCTTTAATGCCAGCAATTTTGAAATTCATTTTATAGGATTGCGATATTTATATAAGTAAAATTATAGTGGTCTTGAAAAAGAGAATTAAACTTCCTAAGCTTATTTTGTTTAAGGCAAATTTTGACCGGAAAAAAAGACACCATTTGTAAAGCTTCAGACATGATCTTTCAAATTGTTCTAAAAATTTTGCGTGGCAAAATTTTTAGAACTATTCTATCGCAATGTAGGCAATCTTATCCAGCAGAAAGATTGTTTTCATAGCGTTAGAAGTGTTTCCATAGTTTTGTCCAACATCTGAAGATTATCGTTATATATAGTTAACAATTAAAATTATTTAACATTTATTTCTTCTTAGTGTGTCACACCTTCTGTATTTTTTTTTCATGTACAGTTGAATATTTTTTAAATTCAAGTAATCGTTAATTTTGTTGCGATCAACATAATAACAAAATGCCCTTACACCAAACTGATATTATTATATATTATCTATACAATTATTGTTTTTTTTTACAAAGAAAAAACAACTTTTGAGAATAATAAAAATTAAAAAAAAAAACAGAGATGATTGAAAGGTAACCACGGGGGATGATAAACGGTGCCTTATTATTAAACTAAAAGGATGCTAAAAAACGTTTGATAGTAATGTAAAAGGTTGATAAATAGTAATTACAACTAAAAAAATTACAGTGTGCATAAACTAAACAAAAAATTGCCTAAACCTGCGATTGCAATGTAAAAAATGAATAATTTTTAAATTTTATTTCATTGAAAAATCATTTGATTGTTCTTAAATTTTGCTCCATTGAGAAATTATTTAATTGTTCTTAAATTTTGCTTCATTGAATTCATGTTATAACAATTTAAAAAATAATTTTTTACTGTTTTTTAAGATGGCCTTAGTATAAAAGTGATAATCATGAAATATTTTCGTTCAATTATTTATAAACCATTCCGAATTTTTTTTTGAAGTTTGTAAACTTATAAATAAAAAAATAACTGTTTTGGGTTTAAAAAACCAATAACTTTAAAAAATTCTGAAGTTGTGGAAAATTGTTGACGAGGGGCACATTGCATAAAAGTGATAGTCTTAAAATATCTTCGTTCGATTATCTATAAACTATCTGAAATTTGTGATTTTTTAAACTTTTTAAATAAAAAAATAGCTGTTTGGCGTTTAAAAATTAATAACTTTAAAAAATTCTGATGTAATTCCGTCCTCCCCCCCCCAAGCTATGCCCATGCGTGCACCTGCAAATTATACGGTTTGAAAACTTATACGGTTCCACATACTTAATTAAGTCTTTTTCCTAATGCAGTACAATTCTCCTCATCGTGAAGCTATATTTTAGATGTACGATATTTCGAGCAAGTCGCATAAGTAATAAAACTTAATTTTCTCGAAAATAAACATCAATAAAAAATTTAACTTTTACCTGGTAGTTTGAAAACTTCTCAACTGTTTTTTTAAAATTTTAATTGTTTAATTATGTTAACAGTTTTTTTTTTAAATGCAAGATTATTTATAATTTATTTCATTGATGTTTATACATGTTCACGGATGATTAGCCACCACTTTTTAAAATGTTTTGTTGTCCATTAGAGTTTCATGCAGTAAATATTAATTTTACCTGAGAAAAGAGCAGCTAACGGCTCAGGTGCCCAGATAAATTTTGATGATGATGATTAATATAAACGACCCACGTTTAAATCAGAAATGTATTTTTTTGAAGAGATTTAATTCTTTAGACAAATTACTGTACATAATATTGTGTAGTACCGCAACATGTAGGATGATACTTCAGAAAGAGAGTTTTTATTTATTTATTTATCAACTTATTTTTATCTTTCGTGATAAATGGAAACTGGAAAGAAGAAAAGATGGATTAATAAGAACATAATGCCATTTTTTCGAGTGTTATAGCACTTTAAAGTTCTTTTTCATAATAAATTTTAAAGAAGTTAAATATTCAATTAAATCTTTGGAAAGAATTATTTGATGGCCAAAAATATATATTAAAAATACAAGTTTAATTATTTAACGTACTATTCAATAAAAAATATACAGGGGTTGTGCAAAAATATGGAAACACTTCTATACCATCTCTATGTAAACAATCTTTTCTTACACAGCAAATGTTTTGGAAGATTTTACTTGGCAAAACTGTTGGTACATTTTGAAAGATCATGCTTGAAGCTTTTTAGAAAAGGTGTTTCAACAATGCAAAATTCGGATCGACCTAAATGAGGAGAGGAAGTTAATAACTTTTTTTCTAGTTTTAATAGCAGCAATTTTGAAATCAATGTTGGATGCTGGATATTGATGTTAACTCGGTAATTGGTGTGAAGCGCCACCAACCGTTTCATATGTACTAAGTAAATATATACAATTAAATCATGTAAATTATTAATCTTATGCTGATTTTTTAAATAAATCAGTTGAATAGCGACTGTCATATTAGAATGCCACGTTAATGCCATGTCTTGCCCGTCTGTTCAAAGAACTACGAACTAAATTTGGATAAAAATCTACTAACTTAAATTTATTAAGCAAGAGAATCACAACACTTGAAAAATAAGTATTCACTGTCCGGAGCAAGTTGGCATCTCTGTGTATATAACTAAAACTATTTTTGGGTGTTTTATATTGCATTAATTTCTTCAAACCATTTCAATAACGATAATAATGCAAAAATATTAAAAATTTACTCGAATTATATGCTTCTAATAATCTTGGCTTCGCCGGTCGGCGGTGACCCCCATGGCATTCAACGTGTTAATTATAGTGGCATTGGAAAAAGAAAAGGGCTTTAAACTTCCTTCCATTTTGGTCGTAGCAATATTTGCATTGTGTATAAGTGAAGAAGTCTTTGTATAAGTGAAAGGGACAATTCTAAAAGCTTCATGTATGATCCATATCAAATCTTCCAAAACATTTGCTTATATAAAAGAAAGATTATTTATATAGAGTTAGCATAGAAGTGTTACCATAATTTTATCCAACCCCTATATATATTTGATTAAGATATATTTTGTGAAAGTTGAGATTGGTCTAATAAGAAAAAAAAAATGTTAATTTTATTTATTTATTTATTTATATATTTTTTTTTGCATCTGTAGACTTATATCTATCAGGAGGATTAACATCCGTTATCACTTTTGATCTTTCTTTATCATCTTTGCATTTTGATGTTATGGGTTATTAATGTCTTTCTGTCATTTCTATGACTGGTTTTTATTCGTGTTTATGTGCCTTAACCGATGGAAATGAAAAAAAAAATGCTGTTTACATTCAATTAGTCTATATTTCAATGGTTTGAGTCCTACAGGCTGTTTTGTAATGACTATTCTTAATCTTCATTTTTAGAATCTTAATTGAGAATTAGGTATAAAAACACGCATTAGGGATTGCAGAGTAATCTTTAAACGAGGAAGAAGCAAAAACACGATAAAAATCCGCCCGATACCTATAAGAATGACGGAAAAATTTTAGTCATCAACGCCGATGGTGCTACGTCACCGAATTAGTAGTATTCATAAAGTTATCAGAAACCACGTGCTTACATAGTTAAGAGTTTTGCTTTTAAAACGTGCTGCTGGAGGAAAAAAAAGGATTTTTTTTAAAAAAAACTTAGGGAATCTTAAGACGAAAAAGTATTAATAATTTAAAAAAAGGAACAATTTTTTAAGGGTTTTTGCGAAATGTAATGAATAAAACAGTGCGTGTAACTTATAAAATTCGAGTTTATGTAGTCTCGGCTCTCTTTCCAGTAATTATGTTCATTTTATATAAAGTTCATCTTAAAATGTGTTGCAAGAATTTCGTATAATTTTCTTTTTAAAGAAAACAGACGAAATTCGACGTTTTCTCTTTTTTTTTTATTCGTCTGTTTTCTATAAAAAATTTATAAGAAAGTTTTGTAACAAACTATTAAGATAAACTGTATGTAAAATAAACATAATTACTGGAAAATTAGCCTAGACAATATAAACTCGATTTTTGCAAGCTGCACGCACTATTTTATTTTTTATTTAATACTTTTTCGTGCAAACCCACTAAAAAGATGTTATTTTTTAAAAAAGATTACATCAATTTATTCACTTTTCTCATTGTTGACGAAAAATAACAAGTCCTGCATAACATAATTGTTTGTACATCTTAAATAATTCGAAAAATAAGTTTGAGTGAATTACATATATTACTATCCACAAAGTGTTCTTTAAAAAAAATTTTAATTCAAATTTTAAAATAATTATTTTATGTAAATTAACGTTTCTCTCTATGATTAATTCTTTCATATTCTGTTATGCATCTTTATCAATGAATATTTCACATACTATTTCGTACACAATCAAATACGAAAACATGAAGATTTCAATGCGCCATTTTCATAAAACCATCGTAATAGGAAAAATATTTATAATGATTCAGTATAATTGCCATAATTCGTGAGAATGGTAGTCGTTGTACAAAAAGATCGGTTAAAACAATCTTTCAATTGTCAAAGCAATAATACAAATGCATCTCGTTAACATTGAAATGTCACAGTCTGTTGAACAGCGACGATGAAAGGTCACCAAGCAAACAGAACACTTTTCATTTTGTGCCTTTTCAGGAACAGCTGCTTTTTTATTTTTCACTTTCGTCATTGTTGTCGTGAAAATGAGAGTTGTGCGCAGGTGTTGAGAGAGAGTAAATGAGCTGCGAAGTATTTAATGAATTGGAGCATGAAAACAAGAAATTGAAATAATAATTAGTAGCCTTGATTATGAAACTTTAAGCCAAATCTGTAAATTAAGCACTAATTCGAAATATAATTTTGTAATTAAGGCCAAGTGCTAAAACTAATTTACTGTTTCCAGAAGTAACAAGGACATTTTTAATGAAAATCTGCAAATTTATGTTATTGAAAAAATATGTTGTCTTTTCTTTATAGTCGAGTAAAATTAGAATTTTTCTTTGAAAAAACTAATACGTAAGTTGTTTCCTTTTTCTTTCAAGAAACTTTGTTATATTATCATAGATAATGTCTGTGAAATGCGATAATCTCGGGGTATATGGGTATTCATTCATTCATTCGCTAATCCATATTTCGTTAATCCCTCTCAGTGAGTTTTATAATTTTGAACAAAACGCTTTAGAACAGAAAATATATAGTTAAAAACATTATCGTAGAATGATGTGTTAATGTTACCATGTATAAATGACATCTGAATATTAAATAACTTGCGCATCACCTGCCCAGAGCGCCACCTGTGAGAATGAGAAACATTATTAGCAGAAGGAAATGTAAAATACAATAATATTGGTGTGCTCTATAAGTGAGTTTTATAATTTATAACAAAACTCTTCATAACAGAAAAATATATTTAACACTAGAAAGACTGAAACTTAGTATATACATATATTTCCCGAAAGCAGTCAAAATGACTGCATTGTGAATGAATAACTAATGCGTAAAGAAATTTGCTTAATTAATTCTTAATATTTTTTAATATTATTTACAGTTATATAACAAGTTATTAGTAAATATTAGCAATAAAAAATGTACTTCACTTGGAAAAAAAAATTTTTTTGCATTATTATTTGTGCGTATTTTGCAAATGAAAAAGCAGTCAAAATGACTTCCTTGGGCTATCTAGTGTCAAAAACACTAGCGAAGAATAATGCTAATGTTGCAATGTATGACTGAAATCTAAATATTTATAAAACTTTTAAATCGCTGCACAGTACACCATCTGTGAGAATGAGAAATATTATTAACAGGTCAATGGTTATTCATTCATTTATTCGAGAATCCATATTTCGATAATCCCTAATTTTATAATTTCTAACACAAAACTCTTTATAACAGAAAAATATTGTTTATAACAATAACGAAGAATGATTTTAATTGTAGTGTCTGAATAGAATCGAAATATTAACTGACTTTTACATCACCTGCCATTACTTTGATACACTTTGTATCAGTTCTTTGCCTGCCAACTATTACACCTTTTGCAGAATATTTTACTGAGTGGTAATCATTTAAAAACCTAAGTTTTCAGAATTTTTTATAATTCTGCCAACATTTTAAAAGCCTCACCATGAGAGATCTAAAACTAAAAGGTGTTGCATATGGACTTTTAAATCATTTATCTGTAGTGGTGTGAAAAATAAGTTTAAACAAATAAATATTGCATTAAAATATAAACATAGTAAAATTTTTTACGAAAACAGTAGGAAGTTGGCAGCCCTACCCCTATCTCTTGTACGATATCTATAAAAATTGGACACTTTCGTTAACTCGTTAAAGCCCTGGACACGTTCCGATTAAGTGGCCATAAGAGCCCCCGTCATTGCTTGAAAAAAGTTAAATTTTTGACAAGATAATTCTATTACACAATTCCCACGCATTTTAGAAAAATTAAATATTGATTTTGAAAACAAGACTTATCTCGATTGTTTAATGTATTTGTAACCAGCCCTATTTGCTATTTTCAAATGAAAAAAAAATCTGAAAAAAGTTAAATTTCCGCCCTACTAGATCTTTAAACATTAACTAATTTTACACCTGCCAATATTTGCACTCTCCTAGAATGCTTTTCCAAGTGGAAGTGAAATTAAAATTTAAAAATTACTTGAGAATGCAAAAATATATAAATGGTCACATATAAAATGAAATCGAAAAGCATAAGTTTTGCTATCGCATTAAATATAAAACCTTGATAAATATCCAGGAGATTTGAAAGCTATTTCATTTTGCAAAAAGGTTTCCCCTCCCTGTAAACTTGTACTTCGTTTAAAAGAGATAAATCTTGGTAGCTCAATTATTTAAGCTATAAAATTTATTTTAGTGAAATACCACTACATTAATTGTTTTATCATTTGTTTAAAATTGTTTGTAAATGAACCTTTAGAAATAAAAGTAGTGGCTAACACTAAAATATACGTAATTAGATTAAGCGTAAGTGCCTGACTATCATTTTAATAAGACATAGATCAAATCAGTAAAATAAAATGATTCGGTAGGAAATAGTTAAACTAGTAACCTGGAAAAAAAAGGAACTCCTTTCAGCAATAACATGAACTTATTGATGAAATAAAGTTCTATGAACCGTGGAAACTCTGTCGTAGCCAAATTATTTCATTACAATCATTAATACAGGTATGCCTAAATTAGAAAGACAGTTTTCAGAATTTTTTACATGAAAATGGTTAAAATAATAAAGGAAAATGAAAACTCTTGCAGCAAATTTAAGTATCACACTGTAAATGTGATTTCCAGAGTTTTTGAATTAAGTTCAAAAAAATTTAGACAGATGGCGGTGAAAGTACCTTTCACTATTTTTACCGTTGCGTTTTCGTAAATCGTCATCCGAATATAACAGGCTATTCCGGTTACTGATGGACTTTTTATATTTAGTGTATTTTTCATTCATAAAAGATTTCGATAAAATTTTGATGGGAATTTCAGTTATTTTTCTGTGTTTTTTTCGATTTTACAAACTCTAGTGCCATCTGTCCAAAAATGTTTGAACTAAAACAAAACCTTGTCAAACAAATATATTGTAAGATAAAAATTCCTTTTTTCTTTAATTATTTTTTTGTTATACATTTTTGAACCCGTTAGTCTAAATTATAACAACCAGACAAAACAAGGTCTGCATACCTAATTGATATATTAGATCAGCTTATATGGTTATTGAGAGAAATGTTTTGGATGTTAATTACTTATATTATGAGTTTATATCAACCAGGCATCCTACCAATTATTCATATTTATATATGTTTGAATAGTTGTTGCTACTAATTTAGAAGCTTGAACATTTGATTTTTAAATTCGAAAAAATATTTTATGCACAGTACCCCTAATTAGTAATAAAATAATGAGTAAATTATTTCAGTTAATGACAAGACTGATAATTTTAGAAAAAATACGATGCTTAAGTTGTAAAAAGATTTCATTTAGATTTTCTGTTCGTAAACAGTAGGAGGCTACCACTATTTGTAATAAAATGTGTTTTGGAGCAGCTAAAAGAATAGAGTGACTATTTAATGGATGAAATAAATATATTTCTGGGAGTTTATAACTTAGAAAGGCCAAAACCTTAATACTCCACTGGAACCATGTATTATGAATATCTGAAAGAGGAATTAAAATAGATCGTTTTCAATTTTCTTTTAAGGCAGAATGTTGCTTAGCATATTTTATCATTTGCGTCTTTCAAAACATTGTCAAGATTTTGCCGACCAATGCTATCAACTTCTCAGGAATATTACGCGTACAATTCTGATTCTAACCAATTCTGAGCAACTAACAAGCAAGATGAAAATTCTAGTTATTCGGAATTCTAGTTATAGCAAGAATCTCTTTTCGCCTTTTTCTTTGAAAGGGAGAGAGGAGTCTCGAAGAAGAAGAAGGAAAAAAGAAGGAAAGAACGTGTCTTCGAATAGGAAATGGGAGATGTTGGAATGTTTTGGTGTACTGAAAAGAAAGAAAATCTTGCTTGATAGTTTTCTACCTGTTTCTTAACGAATAAGACAGTTTTTTGAAGCAAATAGTTAACCTTCTCTCAAATCTGATGTAATTCAAATAATTAACAACAAATAATAATTTTTATTAACAAAATAATTATGAAGTATTACTTGTACAAAATTGTAAATAAAAATTTCTTTATCTATTATTATAAAATAAAACATTTTGGGAGGTTAGAACCTTTATATCCTACCCCTTGGCTACGGCCCTATTTGAAACCTAGCACCTGGGGCCGCTTGCGACCCTTTTCCCATCCATCATTAACTTGTAGAGCTGCAGTCATTGTGGTGGTCGGAATGCAAATGGAATTGAAAATAGGCATTTTGTCACTGTAGGTACATAAGTGAAGTATTTACTTTTTCTGTATCTTGGAGTGGATGTGCAGTTCACGAATTCAAAACTAGCGATATGCGCGCAATAATTGATTATAAGTCTAAGTAATTGCTCTTTTTGAAAGAAAGAAAAAAATTCAATGTTCTTAAGACCGATATTCTAATTTTTTCGAAAATTATCAGTGCTTAGTTAAATTCAGTACTGAAAGTGGGACGGAAGAGGAAAAACCGGCAGTTTAACCATTTCTATAATAGATGGTTTTTGGGTTGAGTAAATCTCTTTTTGCCAACAAACTAATTATTGCTATTAACTTTTTTCTCAGGGAAGAAGCAACTATATATACGTATTGTATCCATTAAAATATTTTGGTAGTCAGGAATATTTTATTCTTCAGAAAAAATTCTAGAAATTAAATTTCATTTTTACCAGTTTTTGTTCTTTTCCGTCTTGATATATCAGGGTTCCAACGGTCATTGAAATTTTTTTTAGTAGTAGTAGTAAATTCAGGCTAAAGGTTAAGGTTTAGGCTATAGGTTAACGCTAGAATTTATTTCTTATTTTAATATACCACTTTATCGTTAAGTGGATTTGCAAGCTTGAAATTTCATGCATATACACCGAAGACCCATTACATTATGACCACTTTGTTAATAACACGTAGGACCACCTTTAGCCATCAAAACTGCTGGCACCCGCCGTGGCATTGATTCCACAAGGTGCTGATAGGTCGTCTGAGGTATCTGGTACCAAGCGCTCACCAACTGGTCCTGCAATTCCCTCACATAGCGAGGGGGTAGCGTGGCAGCACGAATTTGGTTTTCCAAGTAGGACCACAAATGCTCTATTGAATTAAGGTCAGGGGAACTTAGGGGCCAAGACATGACTTGAAAGTCACTGGAGTGTTCCTCGACGATTCGACCCTTATGACACGGTGCATTATCCTGTTGGTAAACACCATCCCCCGCAGGAAAAACTGTTGCCATGAATGGGTGAACCTGGTCTGCAACTGTGTTCAAGTAGCTTACAGACGTCAGGGATTGTTCTATGAGGATTATGGGTCCTAATGTGCCCCATGAAAACATTATTCTTGGGCGAGAAACCATGAAAACCTAGGCGAGCCCATTGTTATAGATGGAGGGTGGTCATAATGTAATGGCTCTTCGTTGTATACTTTCTTTGGAAAAATTTTATTCTTTTATTCTTTTATTCTTTTTAAAATCGTTTCAATCGGATTACGATCAGGCAACACATGCACTTCTTTTTTCTTAATCCATTTATTAAATCAAATGTTCGAATACATGAAAGGTCACTGAAGGAAGTTAAATATCAAGTTACTGATATCCACAATTATGGTTATTATGAGCTTGTCAAAGAATAATTTGCAGAGTTATTCCACGTTTGTTACAATTATGAAGAAATGAGACAAAAATGGTTTTAATAAAAAGAACGATTAATTATATTTTATTCAAATTAAGATTTGTAAATATATTAATTTGGTACAAAGAAGAATTCAAGGCGAATGATTCACAAGCAGTCCTTTTAGCGAAGAATAATGTCCTTTTGTTTGGAACATTTTCAAAGAAAAATGTCGTTAAACCAAATGTTGGCAGTGCACGAGATGGAAGTGGAGATTGCGTGCAGACAAAATAAAAATCTTCTAAGCTGTAAATATTTCTCCTTGAAATCTTCGATCTGAAACGAAAAAAAAATTAAGTTTAGAAATATCAAATAAATGCAAGCACAGTCTAGCATGATTTTTTGATCACCTTAGCAAGTTGAGTTATAGTCTTAACTGGACAGAAAGCACCAAAACTCGCGAAACAGTTGTATTCTTACGATCACCTAAGGTGACTATCACGTTGGTTCATCGCAAGTTATCAACTTATACAGGATTCACTAAACCACAAGACAAATTTACCACAGGTTAAAAAATTATACAAATTTATATTACTGAATTGCAAATTAGGGCAATTATGTATGTTGACAGCAAAGTAAGTGACAATTATAAGCATCGATTTGATGGTGCGAACTACATAAACAACTGGTAAACTTATAACAACTGGTCTTGTTTATTTAATGCTACGTAACATCGATCATTAAGAAAGATGATCAACTTACTAATGTGACCAACTTAACAGATAACATTTTAGTATAAGCTGAATTGCAAATTAAGAAATCTATTGTATTGATCTACACATTAGCCATAAACTCGTTTATGCACTGACATAAGCACTGACATAAATAAAAATTATAACTAATTCACTTAGATTACGGACTTATCCTAGACTTTCCTAAAAATTTAAGAAACACTTTAACAAGAAATCAGTTTTAAACTAATTAAGGAATAGTCAGAATCGCGTGAAGAACTTTTACGTATTAACCTTTCAACTACTCAAATTTATTCATTAAATTATTTTCAACCAAAATTTTAAGTCTCGAGGCGAGAAGGTGTGTTTAAGTTTTATTTATACACTGTTGCTTCAATTAAATAAAAAATGCAAGACAAATAAAGCGAGATTCATCTACTATTAAAGATATTTTGAAATCTTATGCAAAGATAGACTTTACGGCTAGGGTAGTTAAAAAATGGAGTCAGTGGCATTCGTTCAATTTGTGTCCGTCACTAAGTTCGTTATTTCGTTCGTGAACCCATTTACAAATATAAAGTACAGAGATATAATTCGTACGATTTGAGTTATTCAGTTTATATTTAAGCATTATTTTGACAAATTTGTTAGAATGATGTTGCTTACCTGAAGAAGTAGATAGAAAAAGAGATTTAACCGCCTTCTTCTTCTTCTGCTCCCTTGGTAAGGATGTTGGCGAATTTCTTGATGTCAATGTTTCCGTTGTTGTCAACAGGTGCTTCAGCAAGAGCCTCGTCGGCCTTTAAAACATAAAATAGAATCTCAAGAATAGCCGTAAACACAAAAACAATTAGGCTAATTTAATTGCATTGGCTTAAAAATTGCAAAACTCTGTTTAGTTCTTATTTTTAAACTGAATATAATAGTTGTTGTAAAAAGTTAAGCTTAAAATATTGACTATGCTTCTGCAAGTATGCTAAGAACGAACCAAAACGCGTAAGTTAACTGATTGAACAATTAGGCAGAATCATAAATAACTTCAGGATTTAAGATGTGCTAGAACTGAACTGCAACTTGTACATTAGCTAATTGAACTATTATGCTGAGTTACAAATAACTTCAGCATTGAAAGTGTGCTAAAACTAGACAACAACCCGTATATTAACTAAATGAACTATTTGGCTGAGTCATAAAAAATTTAAGCATCGGTGTGCTAACTACAACACACATATTTAGCTAATTGATCTATTAGATTGAATCAGAAATAACTTCAGTATTGAAAGTATGCTAAAAATTAACCATAACACGTTAATTTATTAATACTACTAAGTTGAATCTTAAAAAACTGCAGCGTTTAAAATATTCTAAAGAAATTAATCGAAACATGGAAATTAAACTGAAGGGATTTATATCTTATAATGTAAACAGGACGCTTATCTCTGATGAAAGCAAATTTTCTTTTGAAAAAAATCGCAATTTTTTTCAATGTACTATTGAAAGTTAATACAGAGAATGTTTTTGTTTCAAATACGAATAATTTGTAATATAATCATAGCGGTAGCTACGGTTGAGTAATTAAATAGATGATGAACAATTAAAAAGGAATCGAGATTCTACCACTTTTTACATTTATGTCTGTGGCATTCCTGCAAAACCTAATTTTATGGGGCTCTTTTTATTTGATAGTTTTTCCTTAAGGAAAAAAAACCTAATGATATTTAAATGACTTTTAATGAGATTTTTCTATCAGCAAGAAAAGAAAAAAAGTTGACATTGTTTCAGATCTTTATAGTATTCGAATGCATTAGTTATTTATTGAATATTTTATTTATCTTCAAAACGATGGAATAAAACTTTATTTACCTCTTTCTCAGAGAACTTTTCTCCCCAAGTTGTTAGGGCACGCCTTAGCCTGAAAGGAGAAGAAAATTATTGAGTCTATAAGTTGATGCATACATGCGGAATATTCATTGAAATGAATGTCCGAAATGGGTGGTTGTCGACTTCCACCAGTGAATGTTGACAATCAATAAGTCGTTTTGGTAAATGTCCGAAATATATACTAGGTCTAGTTAAGTGCCTCTGCCCGGTATTCCCTGCGCTAATGTTTTTTTTTTTAAATGTTCAGTGCCCGTTACTCCGAACACTGATGTTTCTCCTAATCTGTCCTCAGCAGATATTAAAATAATGAATAAATATAATAATAACATCAAGGAATAAATTAATATGGGATATAACAAATAATTTGTATCATTCACCAAAGTGATTGTTGACATTCACCTGTGAAAGCCGACATTTTCTTGATTTCGGTCGTTCACGATAACGATTAATTATTTCTTAAATTAATTGATATTGTTTTTATTGATTGTGCTGATAAAATTATGACAAAATGAATGATAAAATGAAGTAAAAAAATGCATTCGGAGACATTATTGTGTATATTAGAAGACAAAAACTATAAATTGGGTGAAGAACGAACTAAAACGCTATCAGAATCTGTAGAAAATGAGGAAGTATTGATGAAAAATATCAAACCTAATTTTATTGAAGGTGATAAAACTTGGGGGTGTTTCTAATAACCGTCTCTTATCACCTTTCGATTTCATCCAGCAATGAAACATGCTTTTATTCCGTCCTTTTGCAGCTGTTATTTATTAAATTTCAATAGGTCTACGTTTTTTTTTGCTTAAAAGTATTATCCTCTCACAATGATCCCCTTAATAAGTATATTTATAAGTATTATCCCCTTATAAGTGATCCCTTTAATAAGTATTTATATGACTTCATAACTGTCAAGAATTGAAGGTGATTACAAACCCTCTGTGATATAGATTAAGGGTGGTGATTAAAAATCTCCAGATGTATGAATTTAGAAATTTTACAATATGTTAGTGAAGTTTATAAATAAAATGTTTTTGAAAAAATGTTTTCACACAGAAAGTTTTTAATATTTATTTGCCAAAATACGAAAATAACTGGCGGTTTTGTAATTGATGAAAAAATATTTCATTGTTACAATAAATAAAGTTTTATGAATATCATATTATCCAGTAATTATTAATCCTGTTTTATGAATATCATATTATCTGTAAATAGCAAAAATGACATTAATTTATTTGAAAATCACTTAACATTAAATATATATGAGTTGTTTCCGGATAGTTTCTTAAGCAACTTTGTGTATGCATTCATCACAGTGAGAAGAAATAAACTTTCATGTTTTTAAAATTATAGTAATAAATAAATATTGAATATATATGTTTGCACTATAATTTTAAATTTATATTTTACCCTAGTTGCCTGTACTTCGTTAATAATTAATAAAAGTGTATTCAAATAATTACTTGTTAATGTTTTTAACGTAGTGGTTTCGTATAGATTCAAATAATTGTGTTATTATAAACTGAATATATTGCGCTGAATATAAAATAGACTACATATAGTTTACAGCTTCCTATTTAACTTACGTTTCTTCTTTGCATTTGCCATCTCCTTCATCGTACATGTTGAAGGCGTTGACAATTACTTCTTCCTCATCAGTTCCTGGTTGAGAAAGAAACAATTGTTTTATTTGTTTAAAATAGCATATAGCAATTTTTTCACTTTAAAATTATTTTCAAAAATTTGTTTTTGTGTAATTATATATTATGCGAGTAAAAACAATTTTCATGGAGAATCTTTTTATTCTCGTTATCTTTTTTTTCACACTTTTTGCCATTCAGTTCAATTTTTTTTTGCTTTTGAATTTGTATTTCCTCGTATTCATTCTTCTATTTTAAAGATTTTAAATATTTCTAAACAACGTGAGACCCCTGTACAGTTATCAGACCTAAGATAAATTACCGATATATGTATTAAATCAGCTCATAATTTAAATTAAATAGAGTGTTTATCTTTAAATTTTTAGCATGTATTGATGGATGAAATATCTCCTACATAGGTATATAGTTTACTAACTAAATAAGGCCGAGTTACTCTGTAGATAACATGCGCATCAAATTAAGCAATTTCAGTTTTTATGATAGAAAATTAAAAAAGTGAAATGGAATTTGTTATGTCCCCTCTAAATGCTAATTTCCAACTATCTCCCTTCTCCTTTTTATTTTCCCCCCAAAACCGGGAGCATCAATAATATACGCATCAATAATACTGAATTGAAGAAAAAGTGAAAATATAAGTTTTTACATTTTCTTTTTTTTTATTTGTTCAGAAAGAACAGATATAAGAGGAAAAGTAATTAAAACAAGAGTACATACTTTTTTTTAATTGAAATTATTTAAAATGAAAGTTAAATACTAATTGATAATTAAAATTAAATAATAAATTGATAATTAAAATTTAAAAACTCCATTGTTCAACTTTACAAAGACTTTACTGCTCTCTCAGTTAACGGATGAATATGAAAGGTCCGCTTTCAAAAGCAACTGTTCAACCAATTTCTCTGTTGCTGAGAGGATCTGGAAAACAAATCTTTGTTTAACCCAATATATAACTAAAAAGTTCAGAAATTTTAGAATTTTTATTTATTTATTGCATTATTTTTTTTAAAATCGTAATTCTTCGTCTGAACTTTTAGTTTCGTTATACATTTTCAATTTCAATATTTGCTAGCTTTTTATCATTATTTTTACTTATTTTCCTTTTAATACTCATCGCCCCATACAAATCGCCCACTTAGAGGCAATCGCCCCCAGTTTAGGAACCACTGTTATAGAAAATCAGAGTTGTTTTAAATGAAATTGTCACTAGTTTTAAATAATTGTATAAAATCTTACCAGCTATCCTGTCACCGAAGATGGTAAGGAACATGGTGAAGTTGATGGGTCCGGGAGCTTCAGCAATCATGGAGTCAAGCTCGGCTTCTGTGCATAGACGACCTACAAACACACAATTTAATAATTCACATTTAATAAATGTTTAATCATTTTTTTAAAAAAAAACTATTGCATCTGCAGACAATCTTTTAACATTTTAATGAATTTAGATGCGCTATATTTAGTTAAAAACATCTTAACTGAATATTTAATATTAAAAGAATTACTAATCTGGGTGCGCATAATTAAACTTGTAGTTGCAAGTTCTTTCACCGATAAATGCTTAAAAATCCAAAGTATGCTTTAAAATTTCAAACATAACAAAACGGTGAGTTAGATCAGTGAATGAGGCTTTGAGAATTTATGTCAACTGACGCCAAAAATGGAATTTTGAAGAACTTTTATTTATTTCTCTCTTTACTTCGCGTCAGCTGAACCTAATGGAAAGGATTTTCAAAGATGGAAGTGACTTTCTCAGCGAAGTTATGCTTTGAATGGGTTAAAACTTTAAAAAAATAGGGTTGCTGTTTACATCATCAGATAAACAATTGAAATGGTTTTGTAATCAAGGAAATGCAAATTTACCGAGGGAATCGAATGTAGCTCTGATGTCATTTTTGGATACGAAGCCATCCTTATCTTGGTCAATGAGTTGGAAAGCCTGCAAAAAGGAAAAAAAAATGTTATTAGACACAAATTATATTTTCTATTTACAATTATATCTATATTTTCTATCTAATCTATAGTTTCTTCAGTTTTTTTTTTAATTCACTCCTAGTTATATTTCTAGTTAGTTAAGTTTATTCCTAGTGAATAGAAATTTATGCATTCTAAATTTATTCATATTAAATTCATATATTATTTTATTTCGATTTTTTTATCCTTTATGTGTGTAAATTTTTCTAGAGAAAGACAATTAAACAACAAACAATTAAAGAAAACAGTAAGATAATTATCAATTAAAGTTTACATACGTAAAAATAAACTGTACATAATTACGAAAGTTTTATTGAAGTTTTATACTTTTTTGACTTTCGAAATACTTTTCTACTTTTTATACTTTGTCGACTTTTTCTGTACTTTCGAAATTTAAAATAAGAATTTTACTTACAATGTAATGTTTTAAAATTATTCAAATTTCTCCGAAAATCATAAGAGGTAATTTATTATTACATAACTGTCATGAAGAAAAATTTGCATTTATTTTGTGACTGTTTTTTACTAGGGCGTTTAAACATTTACTTTATACATTTTTACTAACAATAAAGTCTTAATCTTTAAAAATTTAATCTTAAAATAATTTTCAATGCTTTATCCTTTAATATTTAAGTATTACACTTCTTAACATTATATCTTAATAAACATTTCAATTTATATAAATATTTTTAGATAAATGAATCAAAATAAAATAACCACACATGATTCCTAAAAAATTTAACTTCAAAAATATATATTAAAAATATTATATTTGCTGATTGTTGAAAGAATAATTATCCTTTGTGATTTGTTGATATTATATACAGTTTGATGTCAGTGATTAACTTGATCAAATTCCTTTGTATACACATTAAAGAAATGTTGAAATTGTGAATGAGAAAATGCATCTAACAATTTCCAATTATAGTACGAATATTTGTAATGATTGTTTTTCACTAGGACGTTAAAATAAGCTTATTGATCTCAATATCATTTGTGAGTTTGTATATTCTTTTTAGTTAAAGGAAACGATGCTAATAAGTATGAGTTTGTTCTTAAATGATCGTTTCTTTCATTGATTTTCTTACTTCTTTGAATTCTTGTACTTGGTGAGGTGTGAACATAGCGAAGACATTACTGCCTGATCGCTGCGCCCTCCTCTTGGAAGAAGATGGCTTTGCAGGGGCTGGAGCTGGGGCTGCATCACCCTCATCTGCCTCCTTCTTCTTCGACTTCTTCTTCTTCTCTTTCTTGTCTTCGTCACCCTGAAAATCATCGAACAGAAATTAGAACGGAAATATCTACAGAACTTCTATTTCTTCACAGTAAAATAATATTCTATACTAATTATAAATATAGGTAGTGTGTAAAAATTATAATATCAGTATCATATATAGTGCGATTATACACCCGAAATCGCATAGTATGTTTTAATGTCGATCACATTGCAATTTCATTGTCATTGCAATGCGATACACGAGTATTGCACTAAATGTGATTACAAAGTACATCAATCACGAATAATATTTGAATAATTTTTATTTGTTATCAATAGATAGAAATTATAACGCGTTTTCTATATTCTGCTAAAACATTAAATGCAAGTTGCGGCTATGTTTAAGTAAGTTTTGTTAATCAGTTCTTAGAAAGAATGTTAATATTTCTACTGTACTATTCAAGGATTGATCAAAATAATGGAAATACTTCGATACTTATGTAGAAAAAAAACTATTTTTTATCAGCAAATGGCTGTTCATATTTCATAATTGTTAACTGTCAAGAAATATATTCGAAACTGTTGTTATAGTTTGAAAGATCATGCTTGAAACTTTCAGAAATGGTGGTCAATGGCGAGCAACATGAGAATTCAGAGTTAAAAGATGATTTTCTGTTTTAACAACACTATAATTAAATAAGCATTCTTATATCCTTATTGCAATCCAGTAGAATGATTTTAAAATTGCCGGTATTAAATCAAGAAAAAAGTTATAAACTTTTTTCCTCATTTTGGTCGACCCGATATTTACAAGGGTAAAAAGAGCACACTATCTAAAAGCTTCAAGCATGATCTCTCAAGTTGAGCCAACAGTTTTGGCATGTATAATCTTCCAAAACATTTGCTTCAAAAAGAAAAATAGTTTAAGTAAAGTTAGTATAAAAGTGCTTCCATTTGTTTGATTAACCCCTGTATATTAATTAACATAAACTGAATCAAAGACTCATCTCTTTGAAAATACACTTTGATGTTTTTTTTTTTTTATCTTCAACTTTTACTATTTTTTATGTCTTTATTCATTGCTTTAAAATGTTTTCATATGATCTTATAACCTTCATTTTTATAACTTGGAATAAGGACAGATTTTTTCTATTAAGTAAGCTAATTTCTCGAATACAGAATTTGAACTCAAATACTTATCTTTTTTTTTTACTTTTGTTTTTGAAGGTGTGAATGGAAGTTCAGTTTTTTTGGCACGAGTTTACTTGAGTCACAGAGTTAGAATTTTTCTGCCTTCGTCAGTTCTTTCTTTTTTTTTTCCTTCACCCTCTCACTTTAGAACAAAAATACCACGAGCGCCTGAACAAGCACTTTATTCCCGAGTTCTTCCCATTCTCTCACCAGAAATAGATATTCTCTCAAATCACCCTCGAAATATCGTATCTTAGAGAGAGAAAAAACATAGTCGCGTGAAGGACTCACATTTCTTATAATTTGGATAACTTGACATCTATTTGAAATAAGTAAATAACAAATATTTGGAATTATCCTGAACATTTCTTGAATTCCAAAGTTATAATTCTTCTGGTTCAAATAGCATTTAACTTGAAACTTTCAACAGTTATTATATAGTTAACTTTTAGAAGTATTGAAGTTATTTTTAAGGTCTTTCAAATTCTGATGTTCTATTCTTTATTTTTCAATCCATAATTAACATACAAGTTTCATATTTAAGTTATTCTCATAGTCTTTTAAATACTGATGTTTGATTCTTCTGATTTAAACTACAATTAACTTATAGGTTAAACTTTTTAAGTTCCTGAAGTCTTTTAAATCCTGATGCTTGATTCTTCTAGATCAAACTACAATTAACTTCCTGGGTTTCGTTTTTTTAATTTCTTGAAGTCTTTTAAATCCTGATGCTGATAATTCTGATTCAAACTACAATTAACTTTAAGGTTTCCTTTTTTAAGTTATTCTTAAAGACTTTAATAGCCTGATGCTTGATTCTTTTTGTTAAATTTTTCATGTAACATGTAAGTTTTATGTCTAAGTTATTTAAGTTTATTAAAATTATAATGCTTGATTTCTTTTTGGTTCAAATTATTGTTAACTTGCAGGTTCCCTATTAAATTATTAATGAAAATGTCTTTTGAATACTTCTGCTTGATACTTCTGACTTAAACCATTATTAACTTGTAGGTTTAATACTTAATGTTGAACTAATTTTCCAGTTTCAAATTAACCTTGCAATAAGTTTCCAAATTTCGTATTCAAAATACAATTAATTTTTATGTTACATTTTTAAGTTATGATTAATTTTCAGGTTTCAGATTCAAATTCAATTAATATTTTAGTTCAAGTTTTAAAATTAAATTTCCTAGTTTAAAGTTTTATCAATATTAGGATCAAAAGAATTTAGCCAAAAGGTGTGCGTTATTTATTGAAAATCTTATAAAGTCAATCTTCCATTTAGTTTAAATTTCTTTTCTGTTTTCGTTAAATTTTCCGACTTTCTTACAGTTTTCATAATATTATTTTCCTTCCATAAATTTTTAGAGTTAATTAAAATTACTATTAAAATATTAACTTCATCGAATAAGAATCAATTCACCTATGTATTTTTAAAAGTAGTATTTTAGTGTTCTTAATGAAATCAAGCATTTAAAATGATATCATTTCATTTTGCTATAAATTAACAATTATTATTTATCTGATTTGATTACATTTGATGCGGACTGACTGAGTACGTATATTTTACCTTGAATAATTCCTTCAAGCCAAAATGATTATTGAATTTGTAAACAATGTGTAAAACTGACTACAAATAAATGTTCTCAGTTATTAACAATTCAATGTGTTATTCACAATCAATTGTCATATAATAAGAAATTTTAAGTAAAATGCCTCATTTTTGAGTACTAATTTGTATATTTTTTGTGTTTTAGTTTTGTCCACCATATTTTTTTTATGCTTTTAATAATATAAACGATATCAGTATTATTTTATTTTTATCTAATGATGCATTCAAAATAGTTTCAAACATTGTTAAATCATCTTAGATTCTATGATTTTGAATAATTACAATTGCTTTATCCTACATTCAGACAAATTTTGATATCTATTGTTTAATATTACCATGTTGTGCACTAAGATTAATGTATAATATGCTTTATAACTTTAAAATATAACTTTTATTTTCGAATTTTCATTAATCTTATATCATATTTGTATATTTTTAAGTTTTAATTTTGTCCACCATCATATTTTTATATTTTTCATAATATAAATGATATCAGTATTATTTTATTTTAATCTAATGACGCACTCAAATTAGTTTTAAATATTCCTAAATCATCTTAGAATCCATGATTTTAGCAATTGCAATTCTTTAAAATTGTTTTATATAACATTTAGTCTGATTTTGATGTTGTTTAATATTACCATGTTTTGCACAAAGATTAATGTATAATACGCTTTATAATTTTAAAATACTACTTTTATTTTTAAATTTTAATTAATTTGTGTGACTAATTAAATATTTAATAGCGTATGATTAGACGTATGTAAAACGCATGATTAGATTTGCGTATAGTAGTAAAAATATTAACTACCACTCAATATGGAGCAATAGTGTCGGTGATAAAAAAGCATGCCAAAGCAAATAAACTGAAACATCATAATTGGCGTGCACTCCCGATTTATCCCTAGACACTCAGATATGGTTTAAGAAAAGAGAGACTAAGGGGAACGGGAAAAAAAAGAAGGTAGGGAAAATATTCGGGCCATCAATCCTTTTCTTAAAATAAACGCCTTCCCAACACAGAATGCTGAGAAGCTAGAAAATTGAGAGCACAAAAGAATACGACCGCCATTTTGAACGGCCATTTTTGGCGATGCTATATATAAACAGACATGGAAGGTGCTTGGTTTCACCCACAGAGAATACTGCTGGTTTGAGATTACGATACGAACTTAGTTTATTTTGACAATGCAATGTCACAACTTAGACTTATTAAATTTCAGTTCATTTTTTTTTCTCCATTCATTTTTATGTAAAAGAACTGGATTCTTAATTGAGAGAATTATCATTTATGCAAAAAAACTGAATAGATAATTGAGAGAATTGTTATTGATGTAAAAGAACTGAATATATAATTGAGGTGATTTCAATTTTGGTAAGAACTGAATAAATGAAAGAATTTTAATTCATACAAGAATTGAACGTATAATTAAAAGAATTACAATTCTTGTTACAACTTAATGCTTATAATTAAAAATGTATTCCGATTGAAGTTTGGAACAATAAATTCGGAGGGAAATTACAATCCAGGACAATTATTGAAAGCTCTTTCGACTGTTTCCTATGTAGAATGCTTCAATAATTAGCTTAAGTATAATGTAGTATAATTTAGTTTTCATTTTAATAGTCTTAAATCCTATAAATCAACAAAACTTTAAAAGAGGCTTTGTGTAATTTTTAAAATTACTTACCAACAAAATAAAAAGTTAAATTTATGCTAAACTCCATTTTTGAATATAAAATACTTATTATTTTTTCCATTATAAATTATTTGCTTATTTGTGTTCAAATAATAGTCAAATCGTTTTGACGAACACGAATTTGAATATAGTTTCTTTGATGGTAAAGGAACTTCTTATTTAGTTTAAAAATCTTATTAATGAAATTTTAATTCTGAAATCTTCAAGTTCAGGGCTCTGTATTAAGATAAGCAAATTACATAACTTTTAAATAAAAATAAAATTTCAGGATGTTCGAGGTTTTTATTTTCAGTCTAGACGTTTTTGATAAACAATTTTTCTAACGATCATGGAAACTGCAATTCTGGAACGAATTAAGTTTCTCTACTTTCTTTTAATTTTTTTTCTCTTTTGGGGTAAATAAAAAAGCCACTTTTATATGAAAGCTTTTTGGCTTGGTTTTAGTTTTTTCTATCATATCGCTCGTCATCATTCCGATTCGCAGCTTAATTTTGTGAGTTTTTTTTCCGACTCCCAGCACCTAATCTAAACATTCGCGTGCTATAACTGTCATCATTACAAACAGATGACTGCCTTAAGATTAATTTTTGCTGTGAGTTTTCTTTGACAAATTAAGATTTAATTTCGATGATTTATAGGAGTTTAATTGAATGCTTATACTCAATCTAGGTGTCGAGTTATGGTCCTCCAAAAGTTAATGAAGGAAATACTTTTTGATCATGTAGTCTGCATCATTTTTATATCAGAATTGAAAACAATAATTCTTTGTAACAGAATTTTATTTCTAGCTTGTTTTCGCGTGGAATAAAAGATCCTTGTCTACACTGTAAAAAATTGCGGATCAAATTACCTTAAAAAGTGCCGGCTTTCCGGGTGACAGTTTTTTTTAATAATAAAATTCATTTTGTCTGGAGCATGTTACGGAACAAAATATCCGATGTACAGTAATTTTTACAGTAATAATTGCATTAAAATCACCGACACTCTAATTAAATAAATGTTACTGTAAAATATTACGATATGAAGCTTTACGGTAAAGTTGGATATTACGGAAAAATGGTCTTTCGGTAAAATGGATTTTACGGATGATGCGTCCAAAATGCCGCTTCTCAATACCTTTTTTTGATCTGCAATATTTTATTGTGTATCACGGAATTTAAGAATAATAACATGTGTAACAGAATTTTCTTCGCTGGAAATGAAGTTAAAAAAAAATAGAATGGTTCATATCCATGTATAATAAAAAACTTTAAATTTTCGTATTCATTTTGTGTTTTCAATAATAACGACCCTATGAGATTTCACATGATTTTACACATAAATATACATGATACATTCATAGCTTATTCTATAAACTTTTTAACAGTAATAATTTAAATATTTTAAACTATACAATGTCCTATAATCATGATTTTTCAAAATACAAAGTGTAAGCTAAATTGCAGAGTTTTAATTTTTCTTAATTATAAACCATTCTCAATTGATAACTTTTTCCCTGTACAAAACATTCCATTATGTACGTTATAATTCTTAATAAGTCAAGATAGTCACGAATATTTTACTCCTAGCGAAAATAAGAATGATATGAAATAGCATTTCCATCAGATTTTTTTTACAAGAACGAATAATTTAATAGTATCGGATAACTAGATAATTGAATGTTATTTCATCCAACTATCAAATTTTTAACAAAAGGTTTCTCCTGGTGGTAGTCAAATATATTTTTTAATTCCTGGTTTAAAGAATGTGATTTTTTTATTAAGAAAAACAATACCCTAGTAGCCTTCTAGATTATGCTGAACAAGCTGATGAAGTTTAAAAGAAATTCTATTCATTTTCAAATTTTTGATCTTCCTTTTTACGACTACTACGAAAATCTTCTGTAATGACTGCCCTTAATATGGAGTTTTAAAACCCTTGTTAAAAATGAAGACAAAGTATACAGGGTGACACAGAATATTAAAGCAAAAAATTATTCAAAAAGAGGCAAAACTGCTATCAAAATCGGACGAATCACAAGAAAGGCAGGCGATATGAAAAGGTGAGTCGAGATTGGAAGTCTTTCTAGTAATCGCTTTTTAACTCTTTGCTGTTTTCTCAAACAGTAAAACAGGTTCAATCAGTACTACCTTACTCAATAATGATTAGTTGGATTTCGGTAGAGTTTTTTTCTCACTTAAATATTAGTTTGAGATCACTAAAATCATATCATGCTTTGTTGATATTGATTTTTAAAATGTACATTAAGGGTGGTTATCACGGAACGTCCTGTATAAGTGGAAGTGTTTTAATGTTTGTAAGAACTGAAAATGGGAAAAATATATTTCAAATGAACGAAAACAATGTTCGTTAAAGGTACTTTGGACTAAGGTACTTTTTTTTAAAAAACAAAAATCGAACTGTCTTTTATTAGTTACTTTTTTTAAATTATTCCTTTTTATAAACAGCTTAAATTTAACAAAGTAATGTTATTTTATTTCCTAATTGTTGGATTTCTATAATAAAAAATTGTAGTTCATTAATAATTAAATTAATTTGGTATGAATAATAATTTATGAAAATTCTCAACAAATAATAGAATATCAGCGAAAATCGATATTCGAAACAGGTAGTTATTTTTGCCAAATAAAGAAGAAAATTTAAAAATTATAACGTTAAACTTTTTGAAAATAAGTCTTATACGTTATCTATTTAACACGGTTATAAATTGTTTTAATGAGTTTGAAAGCCCAAAGCTGGTAAACTCATAGTCCATAAATAACATAATTTTGTTACTCTACATTTAATTTATTTGTTTTATGTGATTTTTATACTTTATATCTATATTTTCTATTTGCAGTTACATACATTTCTGGTTCATTTCACACCATGGCTTATAAACCCTTATCAATCTATCAAGTCTTAGAGAAGAACACCGTAAAGATACATCCAAGTTTGCAGCGATATTTGAGCCTGCTACCACCATGCTACAGAGCATTTATCGGAACGGCAACCCAAAGACACTTTCTTTTTCTCGATATTTTCTTTAAAAAGGTTAATACAAAAGTTATCCCGTTGTTCAAACAGGAGTTCTTTTGAATTTATTTCAGTACAATAATTTTAGCTAGCATTTTTCATTCAAAACTCTTAAAATTGTTCAAAATGGATTGCCATTACCGAATTTTATCAAGTAAATTATTATTAGATAAAAACCACATTTATTTTCCCATCATAAGACTAAATGAATATGATACTCCTTTAAATTTTTTTTTTACATAAAAATTGAAAAAATTAATTATTTTCCGGAGTTTTAAACTTATTTCCACAGTTAACACATTTATTGCGTGAAAAAAAATTTTCTCAGAAAATATTTACGAACTAGTGTTTAGTTTATTAATTGTTTATAAACTTGTTTTCTTTTAAAAAATATCATATTTAAATGATTTATTAACGATTAAAATTTTTTATATATACATCCTAACTTTATTTCCATTTATGGATATTCTAATGAAAATAAATATATTGAGGGCAAAATATGATTTTTGTTGACCTTAGCTCCAAAGAAAAGTTTCTAAAGTAATTCTTTTGTCAAATAATATGAAGAATGATTTATCATAACATTCTTTGCTCTTGCAACATGTAACTGAAGATAAGAAATAAAAAATGTAAGTAAAAAAATAAGAAATTCATTGAAAATAGATTTATAAGAAAAATCTTACGATTAATAAATAAATTTAAAATATTTACAAAAAATCTCTTAGATTGGTTTAAAAATATTAAAAATGAATTCTTCAGTGTGAATTTAATTACATAAACTAAAATCACTAATTTCGCTCGAATCGGTTCCTTATCAAATATTTAAAATGATACACAAAACTTTTAGATGCATCATGCAATTTTCATCAATAAAATCCAAGCATTTTAAAGTTGATTCATAAAATAATATTACATTTTATGTTGTTATAATAAATATAACTTTGATGAACATTTTAGAAATTGTTTTATAGGTATTAATGTTTGTGCTTATTTGCACTTATTTAATTAATTACTCGAAATAAGTTTTTTAAATTATAAAAGCATAGAACATTAATTTAAAATATTCGATGATTTTATTGATGATCACAAATTCACAACACAATATTAATATTTAAGTCGTTATAAAATGGAAAAATATAAGTTTCGAAATAGGAAATTTTAACATTCCAAAATTCTAACACACATAAAGTTGAATTATTAATGTTATTGAAAACATGAATTATTAATAACACTATTCATATATTTTTGAAGCTTTACTATTTTTATATTAATTAATTTGCTAAAAATTTAGTTTTAAACCTTAAAAAGCAAGCATCACACAATGTTTTTGAAATTTTAGGAGTCATAAAATTTTAAGAAATATTTCCAAAATAACAAACAAAATGAATCCAGTTGAATATAATCCAAGGCAGTTCTATTCTAATATTAAAATTTATTTATTTATTTCAAATGGCAGAGGTAATTGACATGAAAAAGCAAAAACATAGGAACAAAACAAGAAAGTAAAAAGTCATTTCCTTAGGAGCGCTCTTGCTTCCCAATCTAATATTAAAATAAAATTAAAAATAGTTTTATCAAATATTTTGTTTGAAATTTTAATCTCTCTTTTACGTTTCTATGCAAGAATAACATTGAATAGATTTAAAAATTTTATCTTTCATTTTTATATTCAGATCCTTTAAAAGATTCTTGTTTATTGTTCTGATTTATTCCTTATTTTCAGCTTAAAAACTCAAAACTGTTTCCAAGACAAAATTTATGAAATATATCTTTGCTTGGAAGTTAAATAATTACTAGAAATTTAATTAAGAAATATGAGCCAAAATATATTAAGCTTTAACTGCTCTTACAAACGTGTCCGAAGTAAACTAACGGTAGAATTAATAAATTAAAAGAAAAAGAAACTCATTTTCCCTGCGTGGAAAAAATGAGTTCGGTAAATAGTAGTGCTTCCATGTTTCAACTACATGTTTACGAACCGTAACTTTTTTGACTGTCACAACTTATTCCACAATTTACTCCATGTAACGTATAATCCCAAGACAGTTTAAGAAAACATCCGAAATCAAGTGAAGCGTGAATTGAAGAGGAGTCGGGGATGGGAGAAAAAGGTATGTATCAAGCAACTAAAATCCACATCACTACTCACCATGATGAGTTACTAGTTGATGAGGAGCAGAAACTAAAGAGAAGATGCTAGGTCGAACCCCGGCTCAAGAAGTGAGGATTCCGGCACCCCCTCTAGTAGCCTATCTCCTCGAACTCCTCCCCCTTTGACGTCACCTACTTCCAGGTACCCCCTTGCCAATAATACTCTATGAGCTGTTAGTCCCCTTACTTTTTTAGGGATGTCTGCCAAGATGTGGCGTTTCTTCTCCGATGAAGAACATCACATACCAAAGAAACTGGCAATATACAGATATAGAGTGTTCTAAAATTGGATTCTCTTTGGAGGACTTCCTTCCACCAAATAAAAGACATGGATAGTTGTTGTTTTTGCAAGACCTTTTTGTTTCTTTTTATTTTTAGGGTATTGTGTGGTGCCCCACTCACTAAAGGTCTGTCTATTAAGAGGATGGAAAGTTTCGTGAATTTGATTGGTTTTGTAGGCCAACACGTGAATAAAACTGTAACTGGAGCGTGCCAACAGCCATAGTAATGACCCGGTAGAGTTTAAAGAAAATAGCTGAATGATTTAAATGCTATTTATTAACCAGCGATAAATTATTCTGATATTTGGAATATTTACTAAAAACGCCATGAAAACATTATGTCATGTCACGTGTTAAATAAACTGTGACTTATTTTGTCAGATAGTATTTCAATAGCAATGTGTGGAGTGTGAAATACATATTTTTAATTCATAAAGAAAATAAACTTCTGAATGTAATTAAACAGTTTGAACTAATTATTAAGCTAGTAAAAATGTAAAGTAAAAAAAAATCAATTTTAATTGTAATGAAGTCATAGTAGGAAAAGTAAAAGAAATATTTCTAATTCATTATGGAATGAATGTTTTCAATGAAGTTAAAAAATAAAGTAATTATTTAAGAAGGAAAATTCTATTATAAAATTTATTAATAATTATTAAAGCAAAAAAAAAAACTAATTTCAATAGCAGCGAAATCATAATGTTGAACGTAAAACATATATTTTTGATTCATTATGAACATAATATTGATAATATGTAATTAAATGACTTGAATTATTATTTAACTAATTAAATTTGAAATTGAAAACAAAAATTTCAATTGCACGGTGATATAATGTTAAATGCAAATGCAAAATCAAGAGGAAATTAATATTTTAAATGTCATTGAATCACTCACGTAATTACTTACATAACTAGTAAAATTTCGAAACTATTTTCATTCGCTGCGAAATGGCAATGAGGAGTTTAAGACATAAATTTTTAATTCTTGATAAAAATTAAAATGTTTAAAGTAATTAAGCAATTCGATTTAATTATGTAACTTGTAATATTTGACAATAATAAGAAATTTTTTAACTTCAATAGCAATGATATCGTAACATGGAACGTGAAACAATGATCAAACAATGACTCCAAATTTAGTCAGATCAAATTTAATTTTGCTTTCAGAAGGCGTTTCCTTAGAGCCGCTCTTATCACCTCAAAGCATATTGATTTTCACACCGCATTGAATTAAATCATAACACACTCTAAATGAATATTCTTTTTAAAATTTTCCAATAAAAGATTTTAACTGCTTTAATGGGAAAAAAATAGCAGAAGTTTTATTAAACCATGATTCTTAACGTAGCTACGAATTGAATTAAACAATTTTACACCATGTAGCTGCAGTACTGAATGCAATTCTAAACACACCGCTCTACTTTACTGTTAAAAAAGGGATTTCTGTTAGAGATTTTTGTTCTGTGACTTTCAAATTGGAAGGATAAATGATGATTTCTCGAATATCATTAAAACTTAACTTCCAGTTTCCCCGGAACGCTTGCAAGCTTAAATATACTGCATTTTGCAAACTAAGTTCCGGCCCTTGCTGCTGACACTGCGTTAAAATCTCGTGTAAAGTTTTATAGATTATTGAAACTGGTTACCTTATTAGTTTATTTTATTCTTTATCTGAAATCACTTTTGAATTTTTCTAAAGATTTTGCTTTTATATTTAATGTGGTGACTAAATTTACATAATCACATTTTATTCTTCTTTAAATAAATGTAGTTTAAAATGATTTTGACTTCTTTCATAAAATGATTTAAACCATTACATTTTCCTAATTTAAACAAATATATAATGAGCTTGCTAGCTTTCTAAAAGTGCTTCAAGCGTTAGTTAAATTTCAACGAATAAGTGCTATTCACCATCATACAGTCTGAATTTAATTGGCTTTTCCTTTCCGTTAAGAAAACACATTTTTAAAAAGCCTAGAATTGGCAAGTATGTATTTCTTTTTTTTATTTTTTAGAAATTAATTTCAATAAAATTAAAACAATCATGTACAAAATATATTAACCCCCCTATACAGTTTTTAAAAAATGAAGAATAAACTGGGTACCAAATTTTTGTTGCATTTGTACAAGTACTCGATCTTACCCAATTCGGATGTGGGGGCTTCAAATTTGAAATTAGTTTTGTTCGGAAAGATATCGAGTTTCTTTTTTCCAAAATGATATTTTCAGTTTAATTTATTTTTTCTGGCAATGTACAAGTTTATAAAGAACGTATAGATTTAAATACATAGATATACTCTAGTCTGCTTCTTTGAATATAATACTTAAGACAAAAAACATATGACCTTAACGTATCACATGATAAACTGAAACCAATCATTGTTTTCTTCCTACCATTTCTTAGGTAACAGAGAAGTGGTGAAACTTAATATTCCTAACGTTAATTTTAAAAATTCTTCGTGAGAAAATGTAATTCAAACTTGTAGCTTTTCAGCTGTGCAAAGGGATGCAGTGAACGGTTAATCACAGGAGTATTAAACCATTACATATCGATCTGATATTGATCTGAAGCTATGCATTTGCAATATTTTCTGGAGACTTAAGTATTAAGTTGATAATTTATAATGTGAAAGCGATATTAGAGCGTATCATCTTTTCTTGAGCGCTAACTCCCTACCAATTTTAACAAAAATGAAATTTTTACATTACTACGAATTGTTACACAAAAGGAACGTCACCCTCTGAGTTTCTCACGTGGGGTTGATCCATAGATGATTTCAGTGTGTTGACCAGTCCAGAAACGAGTGATGTTTACCAGGACGTCTGGACCATCACTTTAGCAGAACCACAGACCTACTTGTTTGTTAATTGTTAATTTTGCTTTCAAATTGCTAATTTATAAGTTGGTAAATTATTGCTTAATTGCTGTTACTTACTTTTTGCATCATATGTTTAGTCATGCCTGTCTTTCTAGAATACAAATTAATTAATTTTCTTTTCACTCTAATTTGCATTATAGTTAGCTGAAAAAACCACCTTAAAGTCAAAATATTCTAGATGAATGGAAAAAGGTCGTAAACGGTCTCAAGCACCCAGATAAAGTTTAGTAATGTTGATGGTGGTGATTACTGTATATTGTATTACATTTAAACTGATGTAGTACTACCAATAGTTTAAATACATAAGTAGTCGGAATGCAAGGGGTTAAAATAATTAATTCAATCAGAGGAATTTTATTTAGCAATAAAAGTTTAATATAAAAAGCAAAAAAAATTTAAAGTCAATTCCTACTTAGATCAGCAAAGAAATTTTTTATTTTAGTTACTTTTTATTAAATAATTACAATTAATATAAATATGTATAAACATATGGCAGAATCATAAAAATAAGTGGCAAAATATTTATTCCTAAATTTATATCCTGCTAAATATCTTATATAAAAGAAAAAAAAATTTCTCCCACATAAAACTAAAATTAATTATCTAAATTTAATTAATTAAATTTAATTAATGAATTAACGTTTGAATAAACTGTATTAACATCAGGTGTTTTTTACTACTAGATTAAAAAATGTATTTGAATTTGAGTGGAGGAATAAAAAGTATTTTATGAACTATTGAAAACTAGAACAAGATACATAAATATTTATAGGGAGAGTGTGATCTAGTAGTTGGAATTGAAAGGAAAAAACATTCTATTTTTTCCCCTTAGATGGGACAAAAAGAAAATTATTCTTCCCAACTGAAAGTAATTATTAGCTTTTTTAATAATTTGGTGGTTCCAACCCTTTTGGAGAGACAAACATCCGTCAGAGGAAAACTCTTATTGCCAGGTGATCAGGAAGACTAACAGCAGTAAAATTTAAAATTTGATGTATTTACAAACATGTAAGATTAGTAGGTTGGGGACTAGAACCGTTCGGTTAAACCCAAAAGGAACGTAAATTTTTTTAAAAAAGGTTTTCTTCTTGGTCATAGCTGAGGAAAGTGGGAACACCCTGAGTGAGGCTAGTGGTGATTGTTTATAAAGATCGAATTTTTTTGCACTCAAAGAGGTGACAATGATCACACTAAGTCCACGATCTCGTTCCAAATTGCACTTAATTGAATTGTGTTACTTCCGGGCTTGGGTGTTTCGCTTTATTGAATTTACATACATTTTCGGGCTTGTGTGCTCAATTCAGGCTTATAAACCTTTGTCAAGCAGAAGGACACTTAGCACACTATAGAGAAGGACAGCACGAAGATATATCAAGGATAACAGCGGGATTTGAACTCGCTACCTCCACGCTTTGCACACCGTTTGGCGGAGACTTCGGTTGGATAAAGAAGAGGAACTTTGCTCTTCGTTTTTATCCTTTGTGCTGTAAGAGAGAGTTCAGTTGAGGGTGATGTGTTGATGATGATGGAGAAGAAACTTCAAACTAATTGAATGCGAAATTTAGAGTTGGCTGTAATAAAGTAGCGTATTATATGAGCCTTTGAATTATTTAAAGGTAGAGGGGAATAAAAACTTTATAAATCATATTTACTAAATCAAGGATCATACATTAAAAAACTTCCACACCAAAATATTTATCTGCTCTCCGGATCAAATTGCCGTCTCTGCTTTAGTGTATTATTATGAGTTTAGTAAATTTGACTCAAAAGTTTTTGACTCACCACTCATTGCTTCTAAGGATTTCAAAGACATATATAAAACGCCACTCTGGCACAGTTACAGGGTATTCCAGTGGTCCCTCAAAATTATTGTAGTGGTATATAAATTTTTGTCATAAACTGTAGGAGAGAGCATTGTACCTTGGAGCAAAAAGCCTATCCCTGCCATCAATTGGCAACTAACAAAGCTAACGTAACTTCCTTAGCCACCAAGAGTTAGTGTAAGGTAGCTATTAAAAGTGAGATTTGTGAAAGCTAAAAAAAAGAAGAGAAAAATTATCGAAATGTAAAATATTATTATTTCATTTAATTATTTTTTCCCTACTTTTTTATAAGTGATTAGTGTTTATAGTCATATTGCTCAAGGCTTTCAGGCCAGAAAGCGGCTTTTTACTATTTCATCTTGATTTGCGAAGTCATAAAGTAATTTTCATCATGAGTTTTAAAAACAACAATGAGAAATAAAAATAAGGGTGATAAAATCATGATATAGAGAAAAGTAAAAATAATTTTGGACTATTTGTTGCAATTGTAACGCCATTGGCTGAATCGCAGCACCAATAAAAATCAGAGTTATGTACAGTTAGAGGAACAACTGCAGCGCTAAGTCACTTGTAGTGCTATAATTTAAATTTATAAATTAAATTTATGAGTACCAATAAAAGATCAAAAATAGTGAAGTATTATTTGAATTTTTCTGCTAAAATAGCATCTCCAGTGAAAAAGTCGGCTACGGGTCTGATTTCGGAATCTTCAATTAGCATTTCTGCTTTAAAAATAGCGTTGTAGTGTGAGGCTGAGCATTTTTGTGCTTTTTTATGTAACTGTGTGCTTAGTGTCATTAAAGTTTAAGTGAGAGTCTTTAATTTAAGATCTCTGTGCATGTCTCTGTTTCTAATAAAATATGGGACTCATTTTTCTTAGTAATATATTTTGTAATAGGTGTTCAAAAATTAAAGATAGTGTATTTACTTGTATGTTGCATGGTTAGTAATCTGAACAACTAACCACAAACACTTTTACAGGCCATGTTTTTTTTTCAATAAAATTTATTTGTTATACTTTGTTTATTTTTCATTTAGTACCACGTTACAATACCCTGCATTACAAGATACTGCATCCATAGGTTCAACATGATGTTGTACCTTGGGATACTTTGCAAGAGTGTGAAAAATATTTTATCATTCCCTTTCAAATTAACACATTTTTAATTTTAAAATGTTTATAGAGTCTTTAAATGGTAAGCAATAAGATTTAATTAAATTTCTATTATAATTTAACCAAAGTAAAAATAAAAATATTAGTTTTCAAACTGTTCCAAGGTACAGCACTTTCCCCTATTTAATATTTTTCAGAAGTTAACTTGAAGCATTCCAGATCAATACAATGGTTTTATTACTAAAACACATATAGAAAGTTGAGCAAAGGACAGGGTGAAAATTTATGGCATTTAATTGGTTGCTGAATCAGGTGTATTTCCAGTGTTCGATTATAAGTTAAATACCATTACAATAACAAGTATAAATGCGTAAATTATTAAATGTGATAATCAAAATTCTTTTAAATCAAATGTCAAACAGGGTTCGTACGCACTGATATCAATTTTGCTACGAAAGAAGCTGAAAATCTTTTAACATCAGCTGTCAGTTCGAAATAAATTTTCATATTTGCTACTTTCGTATTTATACAAGAAAGAATATGACAAAGAATATGACACACGCATTTATAAACGAAAATAAAATATTTTAGTAGCTACAAACATAAAAACGTTAAAAAAATTTATAAATAATACTACCACTTTTTCACTTCGCCCATTTCCGCATGAATGAACCCTGGTTAAAGCATACCTGCCCATCATTATTCAACCCGAGGATTATTTCTCTTGTGACATTTGTACAACAATTGCGAGAAGAAATAGTATTACGAAAAATTCGATAAGGTATGCAGTTGTGCTAAAGAAAAGACTTTACTACCACTTTAATCCTTTGCTCTCAGAGTACTTTAAAATGCTGTTTGAACATTAAATGCTATATAAGAACTAAATCATTTTAAATACATAATACAGTAATTATATATATATTTTAAAATTCTTAAAATAATGTGGTGACTAATTATTGAGGTGTAAAAAGTTCTCATTTCAGATTAGTGACTGTTGATTGCGACTTAGAAGCGACGTCGGAGTGCAAAACATTAAACGGAGTGCAAAAAGTTAAATATTTGGAGAAAATCTCTACTTAAAAAAAGCAGAAGTATGTGCAAAACCTAGTCCTTGTCTACTTAGATATTAACCATTTGAAGCAAACTTTTTATTGAAAATATTTTTTTATACTTTTTTTCATTATTCTGTATTAATTTAGGACAAAATAAGTGAAAAATATCATATTAAGCATTTTTATAACATATGCTTAAGAAACACAAGATGAAATACCGCTATCTTTTTCCGCGATTGAGGTAAAATTTTCCAAACAATAATTTTTCAAAATTGCATTTATTTAAATATTGGAGAAACAGTTTTTCAGCAATGATACTTCTTTAATTAAAAAAAAATCCATTATTGATAAATTTTAGAATAAAAATGAGGAAAATAAATTCCAACTACTTTTTTGGATTTTTATTTTAGTATAAATATGATTCCGATAATCTAAAAGATTTTTTAGTAACTATTAGACTGTTTCTTATTATTAAAAAATGTCAAAGTATATTTTTGCATGTAATTAGAAAGCCAGAAAAAAATATATAAAAGGGACAACTGTGTCCTATCTGCATCAAAAGATTAAGGGTAAATGATTTTTCAATTAAATTAAAGTAGTAATTAAAACAGGACTGGGACAGCCCAGTTGGTAGGCCGTTGGACCCATGTCTGAAAGGTCGTGAGTTCGATCCCCTCCCACCGAAGACAAAATGTTGACTGGTTCACGCTAAACCTTTCGGGGTAGTTGGTTGGTTCCTTGGCCATAGATGGCGTCTCTGGAGAACAAGTAGAAGAGCACCCCTCTGCTTTAAAAGAGGCTTGTTAGTATTCGCAAGTAGCATAAGACAACAACAACAACAATAAATTATACAAAATCATCCAAATTTGTCTACTCGCAATTGAAAACAGCTTCTTTCTTTTTGTATTTTTAAACACTTTTTATGTTTGGGGCTTAAGAAAGACTGGATTAATTTTCTGTTGAAAAAGTTTTTCTGGGAAAAAATAAAGTCTCATCACTTTCTTGTACATAGAAAATGCCGATTTATTATTTAAAAAAAAGGAAGCAAATAAAATTGCTACTTAATTAGAGCAGACAATATTTGGAGTTACGGAATCTAACCCAAAAATGATTTTTTTCTTCTAAATAAACATGAATTTTTTTTGTTGTTGACGGATTTGAATTTTCTAGAATCTAGATCCTTAAAGTATAGCCGCAATCTAGAAAATACCGCCATAGCTGAGCAGTCAAACGTTTGGGCGCTTTAATGTTAATTTCACCTTTGCGCATCTTGAGAGCTTTTCAAGCGAATTGAAAAATTTGTAAAATACACAATTGTAAAATACGTTTATCCAATGTTAATATCATGTTAAAAATAATGTGAGAAATCATTTATAATTTTTTAATATTGTATTTTATAATAATCAGGAACTTTATAAATTGTTAGGTATAAGCATTTTTACATCACTTTAAAGTATCTAATTTTTAATGAAACAATACAAAATTTGTACTAAATCGAGTTATTAAATTTTAAAAAGTCATATTTTTTAAAATTTCATTTCTCAAGACATAGTAACATTAACATTAAGGAAATCAAACTTTTGACCTCTCTCTTGTCTTTGTAATGAGTGCACAACCATGCGTAGCAATGAATAAAAAACATATGTGTATATGTGTAACAATGCATAAAAAAACAATCTTATCACTAATAAAAGTTTTCAAAAATGTTATTTGTCATTATATTTCCTGCTTTAGTTTACAACTATAGAAAAAAATTTACAAAACATTAAATTTTGCAGGAAATGCTCATTAGTAACTCTGTCTTTAAAAGTGGTTATTTTTTTGAAAAAATGGTTCTGAGACATTTTCCCGACACTCGGTTTCCCGACTGCTCTATAACAACCAGATAACTCATAAGCCCGACAAGTACGTTTGCTCGACAGCTCTTTTCCCGACAACTCCTTTTCCAAACTGGTACGTTTGCCAAACAGATTCGTTTGCCTGACAACTCATTTGTTTGTACAAAAAATAAAATAAATAACAAAAAATGCAAAAAAAAATAAATAAAAAAAGCAAAAATAAGCAAATAAATAAATAAAAGTTACAAACAAAAAGAATTTAAAAAAAAGTTTTAATGGTACCTTGATTTAATTATAATTGTGGAAGGTCTGAAGGGAAAAAAAGGAAAGATCAACAAAATAATAGTTACTGCATAAGCATCCATTAAATTTCACTTGCACTCTCTTGTCATAAGTAGTCCAGCCCTATTTAAAAAGTTAATAGATAATCTTATACTCAATTCGCTTACATGCCAGCCCTGTTAAGCAAACGAACACGCCGAAAAACAAGTCATTGGGCAAATATACAAATCGGAAAATAAATTGCAGGGCAAATGTGCAGGTTGAGATATAAATTTTAGCGCAAATATTCACGTCGGGATATAAATTGTAGGGCAGACGTACAGGTCGGGAAATTAGTTGTTGGGAAAATGCTCAGGTCGGAATAATGAGTTTTCGGGAAAACAGGATCGGGCAATTGAGTTTTCGGGCAACTGAGTGACAGGCAAACGACCGGTTCCGATTAAAAACATTTATCTGAAAAAATGAGTTGAATACATTTATTTCTGATGCAAATATAAATATTTAAATTATTTATATATTATGGCAGACAAAACTATCTAATTTCTTAAAAACAATTTTAATAATGTAACCACTAAGGATAAGAAAAAGGAAAAAAGAAACCTTTTTTTAAAAAAAAAAAAATGAGGTTTTGAGTCTCCAAATGGATTTATAGTTCTAAAATAAAATCTAATAAATTATTGCAACCACAAGATTGCTCGTTATACATGCTATTTTTGCTCTTCTAAGAAGAGGAATTTTCTTTTTGAATTTTTCCAAGAGATGCTCTCCAATTTGATGTAACTTTTGTTTGCTGGAGTTCCAACACTTCTCTTCCTTGTCTGAATTAAAACTAACTTCTAATCTTCATTTGTGTTTCGTTTTAAACTAAAAGAGAAATTGTTACGATGAAAGCATCTTCAATCTTCATCAAGCTTTCATTTTTGCAATAAAAGAGAGGAACTTTGTTGACGGTTAAAATAAATGAAAGCAATACTCTCGGATCAACGACCTCATTAATTTTTTTTTTCTTTTATTGCGAGGCACCGGAAATACAGGAGAATTTTATGATACTAATATAAAAAAAGTATGTTTGATATATACAATTTAAGACTTCTAAATTCTAACAGATGGCAATTCATTTGTAAATAAGCATTATTATTAATTTATGAAATTTTTACTGAAAACTTTTTATAACACAGTTTCTTTTGTTTTATTACTGTTTTAAAGAATGTGATCAATCGAATTTCTTCTTAGTTTTCTTCTCTTAGTTCACTTAATGGTTTTGATACGTTCGTAATATGCGTGTAATATGTAGTTCATTTGAGTGTTTTTATTTGCTCTGAAGTACTAAAATGATTCTAAAACATATTTTAAATTAATAAAAGTAGACTATAACTTAAAAACAAACAATGACAAAACATGAAAAAAAACATATCTGTCACCAAAAAAAAAATCTTTACTTACAATTGAAAGCTGGTTGAAACAAAGAAAATGGAATTTTAATTACGAAATCTAGATTAAAAAAAAAAATCAATGGTGAGGTTTTAAAAAAAAATAGAGTAAAGAAACGTCATGCTTTTTATACTAAATCAAGATATTTTATTAAAAGATATATTTGACAAATTTACTACACTTATTACAAGTATCAACTTATGAAAAATTAATTTTTATTTTATATACTTTTTGAATAGTTCATATACTTCATCATTTATCGAACTATAAAAAAATGGACCAGAAATGGGGGTAACAGGTTTGAAACCTGTTTCGAGTTGTTCGCCACCTGGTCTTTAAAAAATAAAAAGTTTAATAAGCTGTTTCTTGAATTGAGCTCTCAAGTCAGAATATATCTAAATAGTAATAAATTGAAGAGTTTGCCTGTCTGTTTGTGTGTCTCTCTTCTAATTTAAGAACCGTTTGTTTTATCAGTCAAAAATTTGGACAGCGGCTGTAACGGGAAAATTTAGCTTCCAATCCTAAAATTCCTTCGAAATTTTCCATTTGTCCGTTCTGTTCGATAGTATGAAAAATATTATTTTTCATACTATGCCTCCACACAATAGGAGCTCCTTTTTATCTCTGACTTAGAACGTGCCATAGATAAAAAGGAGCTCCTGCAGACGATTTTCTTGCTTTCAAATATTTTAAAAATTATATCAGTGTATTTGCCAGCTTATAGCCCTCATTAAAACACACAAAAAATTTTCCACGCCTTTTAATAATTAATTGTGTTTTATTCGTTATGTCAGATAAACTTAATGATCTACACAAACATGACAGCGTATGCGGTTCAAATTACTAAATTATAATTTCTGAAGTTATTTGAAACCACCTGTTTATTTTGTTCATCATTATGCTGTTAAAAAGGGATTTTTAAAACTAAATAATTTGAAATTGACAGAAATTGAAAGAAAAATAATAAGTTATGTGTTGAAAAGTAAAATTGATGGAGAGTACAAATTCGTATAGGAGAAATACAAAAAATTCACCATACTATTATTGGCGAAAATGATGCTTAATTAAATTTAGTAATAGGTTTTTACTGAAATTAAAAAAAATATAGTATGCTCTAAAATTCAAAATTAACTGAGAAAAAGTGCGGAACATTTTAAGGGAACCTTGAAAAATCGTCCTAATATAATTGATTCCAATGACTCGCAATTAATTTTGGTAATATGCGCAAATTGAAATAAAAATTATGCTACGTATTACAAAGAAAAGTTAATGTATAAATGGCATTAATCCGTTCAGGAGTAGCGTTAAAAATTACTTAACTATTATTGACACTAATAATGAATATTTAATTTTGTAATAGGCACTACTGGTATTATGGGTATTGGTGTATTTTTAGTAGGTACCAAATGTACAAGCATAGGTACAATGTATTTAGTTTAAACTAAATAACTAAACTAACATAAATAACTAAACTAAATAACTTAAACTAAACTAACAAGCATTTACTTGATGCATATTAAAACCGTATCAATACTGGGAAGCTTAAACATAGATACAGAGAAAATAAGTTTTGTATGATCCCTCTAAATGTATAAGTAAGGAAAAAAATAGCGTGATTGTTGATAGTTTTGACTTTCAAAAGTTGGCCTCGAACATCAGCATCGTGCCACATGATTATGAATACAGTTAAGCATTATTTTAATTGGATGCACTTCTAATAACGTGATTTGCTTAATCTAACTACTACTTAAAGATAACGGGAAGGTCAAATTAAAGTAATAAATTTAAAAAATGGAAATGTTTTAGCTTAGTTAATTGATTTGGTATATGTCTTTCAGTTTTGAGCATTATTTAGTAGTGTTTTTCAGTTCTGAGGTAACAATTTCTTACTTTTTTTTCACTCCGTATGAAGAACGAGCATATATATATAGTAGNAACTTATCTAATGAGTGCTGTTTACTTGCAGCTTAAGCGCAATAAATGTTACTTATTGTTTTTCTTAACTTTCTTAGTGTTTTCTTGTATTTATTTATTTATTATGTATGTATATATATATATATATATATATAAAACTTGCACTTTGAGAGCTACAACCAATTTCTTGATTTCTGCTTAAAGATATTTCTTTGTGATAGGATGTAATTTAAATTACATAATCATACCTACGAACCTGTACGGTGGTTGAAAAAGATTTTACAAAGTGCTAGTGAAACAACAGTTAAGTTTGAAAGAATTTTCTAAAAACGAAACTATTAAGACCAGAGCCGGATTATGACTTTCGTAGGCCCTAGGCACAGCCGTTTTTGGACCCTCCCCTCCTTCCCCCACTCCTCCCTCTTTTCAAAATATATGCTAAAATTTTCTTGCATATTTTTTTTTACATTTTTATTAATATGGATTTTAATTTAAAAATTCGTTTATCAAACTTTATTTGCAATTCGACAGCATAATACAAGATTTCGTTGAATCCAAAAATCGCAAAAAAGTAATATCTTAGATCATAAGATTCTGCAAAATAATTTATTACCGAAAAATATTATATTTTTATTTGTATCTTCATAATTTTGTGCAAAATACACCTGTTGTTTTTAAAGCTAAATTATTTTTGTCAACAAATTTTTTTCTCCCAAGTTTTTCGTAGGCCCCTGAATTTCGTAGGCCCTAGGCACGTGCCTAGTGTGCCTATAGGTTAATCCGGCCCTGATTAAGACATCTATAAGCAAAACCAGCCAAAAATAGATCTTATCAACATATTTTTTTAAATTAGTGATTCGTCGCGGTAGTTTAGAAGGTTTATTTGAAACAATAAATTTCACGATTTAATATGCCAGAACGCTAATTTTACTACCACAAAGAAAATTATTTCTCAAGTTGTACAAGTTAATAGCTATGCATAATACTCTCTTGGATTAAAAATTTCTTGGATTCGTCATATTAAGGATTGAAAAACTTGGATTTTGTTTTACAATGTTTACTATGACAACAAAATGGTACAAAATACTTGATACAATATGAGATGTGTTTTAAGGTTTTGACACCTTTATTTGAGAATTAATTTGAGATCCCTTAAAAACAATAACATGATCAAAATTTATCTGGAAGCCTGAGGTTGTATATGGCTTTTTTCCCCATCCATCTTGAAGTTTCAACTTTAAGTTGGTACTTTCTGATTACTGTAGGGCTAATTGAAGTGAAATGAAAATTAAATCTTTTGTATTCTAGATAAACATGCGTAGCTACAAAAATAAGCAGTCATTGGTCTGAAATTTCTGCTTTCTTTCAGGTTTTCAAATCAAAATCATTATGCTTTGAAAAGCAATAGTTATGACTTTTAGTTATAATCATTTAGTTATGGCTAACAACAATTTCAATAAGCTTTTCAACATCTTTTTCGCTTCACTGAACGATTTGAGACAGATATTTTGGCGACGTAAATAAGTTGTTGAAGCCAGAATTAAAAGCCAAAGAATTTAGCTTACATTCAGAGCTTCGGAAAGTAGAAGTTTCAGAAACGTCAGGATGAGCAATAAAATCCTTTCTTTTTTTCTCTTTTCTTTTCTGACGACTGAGAGAAAAGAAGAATGAAAGGATAAGGAACAAGAGAAAGTTTATTTTTAAATCTTACCAGCGCAACCAGACACTGCGGAAGAGTTCATTTTTCAGTTAGGAAGAAACATAATTATTCTCTTTGTAACAAACAGTTGTCTGATTGGTTATGATCTTTTAAATAAAAGGGTGTGCCTGAGAGTTATGTTTTCAAAAACACTGTCAGCGAAAGCACAGAATGTTTTATCTTTTGTAATTTCAATTTGTATACAAAGATAACAAATTTATGGATTCCATAAAGATGACGAAAATTTTAACGCATTTATTTAATTATAAAACAAAAAATTTTCTGGAACTCTACTTTGATTTTCTGATTAATCTTCAACTTCTGGAATTCTGCACTGCGAAGTTTTATCTGAGAAAAAAATCAATCATGATCAGGGATCTACAAATTTCAGGTGCCAGATTACCACGGAGAACTAAATAATTGGAAATAACCTAGGGATCAACGTTTTTATACGCAAGGATTGCATCTTTAGCTATCTAGAGTTTCGTTTTATTTTTACAAACATCGTGATGGATATCAATATATCGTAAGATATAATGTATCTTAATACGCCATATTTTATAACCGTCGTTGAACAGCCGACCCAATTTCGGATTCACGACTACTAATACTCAAATCCATAACCTTGTAATTTTGAACCCTATCCAGAAGACAAAGAAAATCCTGGTTCAAGTATTGGGAAAATTTGCCTTTGTGGAGGACTTTTTGATGGAACTAATCCGCATTTGCGTTACATGGAGAGGAAAATCACGAACAACTCCCACGGTTAGCCTGACGGAAAGGGAACTCTAACCCATGATCCATCTACCACTGCGGATATTTCACGTCAGCACTATGGTTGGTGCAATTCAGAGTCGGAATTCGTATCGACAAGCCATCACTGGGATTTGAACCTGGTTCGCCTCATTAAAAGGCGATATTTATGATGGATGTTTCACCTTAGTGTGGGTGAAAAAGGCGCAAGATTATGTTTTTAGAAAATGTAATTCTTCTGATTTAAAATGAGATCGCTTTTATTCATTTTATAATAAATGAATTTTAACTATTAAATATTTTATTTTTCATAATTATTTTATTATAACAGTCCTCCGCAGTCGTTGACGTCATTGGAAGGCGAACACGCAATCCCCTGAGCCACTGCAGCTCTAATTCAATAATTTAAAAAAATTTTAATTACTAGAAACTTCTGTCCCCCGCCCTTTCCAACTGCCGACGCCTATAATCGCTCCTCATTCATCAGCGGAAAAGATTTCCCACAAAAACACAGAACATTTTGGTTTCAAAACATACAATTATTGTAGTTTTTTTAAAACATTTTGTTAATTGTAACGAAATGGACAATTACCTAAATTTGAAAAATAATCATCTCTACTTGGAATAAAAATAACCTAAGGAATACAGATTGTGTAACTTAAGAAAGAAGAAATAAATGCGAAGTAGTTTTACTCGTTACAATTCATATAGAGAATGGTTTTTTATCGCTATTTATTAAGCTTTTTTTCTCAGTTTTAAAAATAAGAAAATAGCTATGTATCCTAATAGCTACGACTATGTATCCTGAAATTTATATCTGGCAGCAAGAAATCACTTTCTCTCATTTGATTGACATCTATGCGAACGCGAACTTCTAAAATAAAGACCTCGTGAGGGAAAAGTGGATTTTCTACGACTATGAATAATTAGTAAATGTTAAGGCAAGTCAGTATAAAAGCAAATAAGCAGAAAAAATCTTACGTTGTTAAAACTTTCTTTGTAAAAATCTTAACTTTGTTAAAAGTTTCGAACTAATAGAAATTTTGAAGAAAAAAAAAGGTCGTTAATGGAGGTGGGTCGTTCTTAGGGGTTACCTCCTTTGAATTTAAAATGTTCTACCTAAATGTTAACCTAGTGCTCTACTCCCGTAGCCTTGTAATTTTGAACCCAAGACAGAAGACAAGGGAACTTCTGGATCAAGTATTGGGAGACATTTGCCTTCGTGGAAGTCTTTTTGATGGAACTAACCTGCATTTGCATTAAATGGCGAGGGAAAACAATTCTAATAAGCCTGATGGCAAGGGGACTTTTTTTTCCTTCCTCCAAGCCCTGAGCATGTACCTAGGTTATGAAAACCCTTAACCATATAGCCCAGGACTTGACCGCTGGTCCAGCTTCACTCCAGCCTAAATAACATAAAATTTTAAAAAAAAAATTTTAGAAATTAAAAAAAAAAGAACAGATTTTGCTGAAAGTGTGGAATTTAAGAAGAAATTAGACAAAAAAATATTATACATGTGAAATGGGAAGTTATTAAAATTTTAATAGATAGTCATTTTCCGCTAAGAAGTTCATTACTGTTATTAATCTTTTATTTAAAGTATTGTTTGTAATAAAAGTTTTCTGCCAAATTTCTAAATTTGTTGGGCTAGGTTGACGACTGTGCCAGGAGACAGTGTAGGAACAACTAGTGAGATAATGTTCAGGCGAACCTTGTTGGCCGCAGGTGCAAAGATCAGTATCTGTTATATGCAGGTAATTAAAGAAGGTTGGAAATGGTCCATGACCCGTCAAGAACCAGATGACTTGTTTTGGAGGAATTGTTTTGAAAAAAGTAACATTGTTAATAATTTTGAATAGACGTCTGCCTCTGTCTGAATTATTCCATTGAAATTGCCATTTTGTTAGAAGAGAATCTTTAATACGTCGTTTAAGATATGAAACTGGAAGTGGGTATACATAATTTTTCGGTTGTCTCGTAGATTGTTTAGCTAAATCATCTGCTTTTTCATTACCTACTCTATTGCTGTGTGCTTTAATCCAGGAAATTTGAATTGATGTGTGTTGTAGTTCTTGTTGAATATCAAAAGAAATTCTATTATTTGTG
>NC_092206.1:98726192-98730826 GCF_043381705.1 Parasteatoda tepidariorum
TTGTATATATTTGTGAGTATTGTTGGATATGAATTTGTTCTAAATGTAGATTTATAATGGGCACCGTAAATATTCTTAGTGTTTTCGCAAAGAATCTGCCAACTTTTATATTTAGCTTGTATAATATGTTTTTTATACTCTGCTCTTTTTTTCTTATAAATTGTTTTATATTTATTAATAATCTCTGTATCATTTGATCGTTGAAAGCGTCTTTTAATTGCTTGAAGTTCTTTTTTGTAAATTGTTAACTGTGTTGTCCACCAAGTGGCATTTGTTGGACGATGAAAAAGTTTAGTTTTGTAAGTTTGTTGACAACTTATAAAAATTTTATTAATTAAGTTATTCGTAAAACTGTTTAGGTCTGAATGATTTTGTATTGTATTTAAATCATCTATTAGGTCTAGGTTAAAAGTTGAAAAAACTTTTCTGAACTTATTGTGATTTCCGTATTTCGTTTTGAATCGCGTGAATGAGGAAAAAGAGTATGTGTTATTTACTTGGATTAATATGTACTTATGGTCAGAATTACTGTTTATATCCATTACATTCCATGTTGTGGATGTTAAAACATCTGGATTATTTGTTAAAGTAAGATCAGGAAATGATGAAGTTAAGGAGGTTACAAATGTCGGTGTCGCGGGCTGGGTATTAAGAATTTTCAAATCATTAGATGTTATGAAATCCAGTAAAGCATCGCCCCTGGCATCACTGTTGTTATATCCCCAGAAGTCATGATGAGCATTAAAATCCCCACAAATTAGAGTAGGTGAATTATAAAAATTTTTGTTGCTGTAATAGATTAAATCCTTCATTAAATTTATTTCGTTATTACTTGGAGAGTTATAAAAAGAGATTAATATTAATGGAGAATTATTTGATGAATTTATCGAAATCGAAACTGAATTTTGTAGGATATCTAACTGTAGAGGAGTTATTGTTTTATTTGGTATAAATATACCGCTTTTACCATCTGCCGACACGAAAAGTTTCCAAAAGCTTGGGTATCCTATTATTGTTCCTTTAGGAGAATATGGTTCTTGAAAACAAACTATATCGATCCCGTGCTCAACAACAGTTTTTTGCAATAAAAAGATAGCTGCTTGGCAAGGGGACTCGAACTCATGATTCATCTACCACTGAGGAGATTTTACGTCAGTACTGTGATCGGTGTGAACCAGATGCGGAATTCGTATCGACCAGCCATCATTGGGATTCGAACCCGATTCACCGCAATGGAAGGTGAACACTTTTTCCCCTGAGCAACTACGGCTCTATAATTCTTAAAATAGTTTAAAAGGAAGAGCGTGGAAAATAAGTTAATTTTTTTAAATTACTTATGTGTTAATCGTAACGTAGACAATTTCCTAAATTTGAGAAATAATCAGCTGTAATTGGAACGTTCTATATCTTAAGCCACCACGGCTCCAATATAAACATTTGAAACACATTTAACAATGACTTCGTTAGTGTGTTTCAATGTTTCTATTGGTAAGTCAAGTATTATTAGTAAGTCAAGTTTGCCACGATTAATTTTAAGAAAACCCCGCCCTACTTCTCACGCTAGTAAATTTCGAGGAAAAAATTTATGAATTTATTAAATATGTTGTTGGATATCGCACTCTAATTAATAATGTCTCCCAACTAAGTATTATAGTTCACACAAACTGGCCTATTTTATTAGCGATATATCAAAATACTGATGCAAGGTAACAAATGTGTTGTGCAAAACAGAAAATCATATAGTACCAAGACCATGCAGAAAAAAATAATGTATGCAAAGTACAAAAAGGAGGTATTGACTCGGGCATCCGCAAAGGTAGTCAAGAGGGTGCTTTATTACCTTGTGGAAATCTTATAAGCGTATAATATAAAAAATATTATAACTATGTATTTTGTTGTAACATTAAATCTTAGTTTTTAATTTAAATATATAGATACATATATATATGAAGGCAAGATTAGAAAGTATCAAAATCTGCATGCTTTCTGGAGGAAACGAGGAAAAGAAAAAAAGTAATTAATAAAAACATTTTCAGGTTTAATTAAGCTCATCCCCGCCTTCTTACGTAATGATTTGACAGATTTTGGCAGCATTATTTTTTTCCCTACTATTCAATATTAAATTGCAAACTTAACAATGCATACTTTTTCAAGTACTATTTTTGACAAGGAGTCTTAAAAACATAATTAAAAAGCGGTGATTAAGAAGCACATTATTTAGACATCCATAATATTAGAACAAAAAATGTATTATATTCCTTTCTCAGCAAATCAGACTGAAAACCTTTATTTATTAATTGCTAGCTGAATACCCGTTCTTCACAGGGGAATATTTAAAAAAAAAATGTAAAAAAATCAATAAATCAGTATTGAGAAACACTACGAAATCAAGAAATCAAACTGAAAATCCTATTCCGATACAATTAAAGAACTTGGAAGAAGTGATATTTTTAGGGGAATGAAGGATTCAGAATCAATGAGATTTAAAAAAAAGTGGCTGAATATAAAAACGGGTATGTTTATTCTAACAGAACTGCTTTTGCTTTCACTTAAATTTTAACATAATTAATTACATCAGTTTTCAGTATGCTTGCATGATTTTTATTTCAAATTGGGTAGTGAAATAAATAAAAAGAAAGGAATATTTGTTCCACTTTCTAATAAATTGGTAAGTACAGATGCAACAACTTTTTTTTGTTCTAAAAATGTCACTAACCTGTTTATTCCACTAAGTTTTTCAATTAATATTGCTAAAACAATTTAAGTTTTTTAATTTAATGTTATATGTTATCTTCGGTGGCTTTATGTTTTTGAAGTAAAGCTCGTTATTAGTAATTCATACCATTGAATACAGATAAAATGTATTTAACATCTCTTGGCATGATGCTATCGCTTACGGCCGATTCATGATAGTTAAAATTCCTCTTAAATTAAGCACCTAATTCCAAAGTATAGGTATTAAAACTGCTTGGAGCAGTTTTAAAAATCGCCAAATGTATCAATATAATATTTTATACCGATATAAGTATTTTTGGTTCTTATTATATAACCCTTCAACATTTGAGTTTATACATATTTGTCAGTGGCAGCCAACTAGAGAAAATTTTAAAAAAAATATTTACATTCGAACTTCATAAGGATTTAGGAGCCTGACCATTTCTCTATCTGACTTTTAATTTACTGTTAAAATATTTATAAGTAGAGGTGGAAAAAATTTCTTTTATTTCTAAATCTTTAAAATATTAATACACTGGATATTATAATACCATTGGAAAAAATATTTTCTGAAACTTCGGAAAACCCGTTGTAGAATTCTTATCAGAACCAATTTGCCAATTACCATAATACCACTAGTACATATTACCGTCAGTGATACATATGAATTAAGCGTCATCTGTGAATGGGAATTTTTTACGGTTTTCTTAAACGAATTTCCTATTAATCTTTCTTCCATGAGCTTGGCTCTTGAGCACATAGCTTAATTTATTTTACTTCAATTAATACACATTATCAATATTAATTGACCCATACAGCAAATTTCGTCCTAAAGACATCCCAAAACATTCCGAACACTCCTGGAGCAGTCATATCCGTAAAGTGTCAGAAGAAAGAATTTCGTAGGATGTCACAAATAGACAGCAATATGACAGGCCTTTCAAAGGAGTGTTTTAGGAGTCTTGTAGGATCATCGTTCAGTGCATGCGTGTTAACTTCAACTTTGCCGTTAATGTTATTTCTTTTATCCAGTGACAAGAGCAATTCTGCTAGTGAAATCTAAACAATAAGGTATTTATAAGCGCAAATATCTTATTAGTTTCTTTTTTTGTTTAGCTTTCTTTTTTTTTATAATCTATTTATATATTTGATTTATAAGTGTACTTGAACCCCCGTCATTATCTTTAACATCTCATTTGCAATGTTTACATACATTACTAAATGTTTAAATGCGTGGTTTATTTAATTTTTCATAATTATTGAGGAAGTTTTACTTTTATTATTTCGTGAGGCAAATTTTTATCTGTTCTGATAACTCATTCTTTCTATTATTTTTGTTTTCTTCCTTTAAGTTCAACTTGTTATTTGGCATGTTTTTTTGGTAACCCTAAATTAATCATTTCTTCTAATTACAAATGAAATGACATTTAAATTATTTCAATGTTGCTATTCATCTTCATTATTTAGTATATTGTTATTTTACCATTTTTTACAAAGTTTTGTCTATAAATTGTCTATGAATGGTGTTTTCAATATAAATGTAAACAATAACAATCTCCAACTCAATACTTGCTACTGCTTATTCTGCTAGGCTATATTTTCAAACTGATAATTTTGTTTTTAACAAAAGAAATAAATTATATAATTTTTAAGCTCAAATCTGTTGTATTTCATAAGATAGTAACGATAAGTAATTCTGGTGAGTAAGAAGTGAAAATTTGTTTTATTTCTTTAGAGATGTATTGCGAAAAAGGTGACATGGTTGCTAGATTTTGAATAACTCCCTTTTTTGGCAATCCTGATTTGGCCTCTTTCAATTTGTTTATTATTGTTTGTTCTTGTTGCAAGCTGTGCATCATCTTACGTTAGTGTTAGCACCTTTAGCATTGAAAACACAAGTAATAAGTAATCAAATACCA
>NC_092206.1:98734431-98868424 GCF_043381705.1 Parasteatoda tepidariorum
TATATATATATATATATGACAATAGACTTGTTGAGAAATTTCGTGATTAATTTATTGGACCACTAAAAAAGTATATGGTCATACCTTAATGTTTCTTTTCGATGGCCTTGATGTCATATGAAATTAAGCATTTTTGAGGAATAATATGTTACTTTCATAACTGCTGTGAGTTTGTAACAGTGACCTACTCATGACTGTTAGGAAAAGTTTAGCCTATTTAAGGCTAGCGCTGTCCATGCTTATTCGAAAAATGGCGCAAAACGTCAATATGAAGAAAAATGCCAGTTTTATGGAAATGAAAAGCGTTTGTGGTCTAATCTTACAATATTCAAAAGCTTTGATACCCAATGCTGCATTATCTGACAGTTCTTGAAAATTTTTCAAAAACTGAGAAATAGGCAGTGATTTCAATAATTTTCAACTTGATAGAAAAATGTCGCCAAATTGGTGATTTTAAAAAAGTTTAATAACTTTTAAAATATCAAAGTTATTTATGAGTTCTAAAACCCAGATAATTCTTTTCGGCAAGATTATATACATAGTTTAAAATCATCGCATTGCTTCAAGGTTAAGGCACTTTAACTGTGGCTTTTTTTATTTTCCTCTTGGCGACAGAGCTTCGAAAAACAATGCTAATAAATAGAAATGAATCATATATTTGCCATCCGCTTAGCAGATACGTAATAGTTGAACTACTGATCTAGTTCAGTCCACTATCCTCATTAACCTTTATTTTCGACTGTAATTTAATAATTTCTTCTGTTATTGTTACGCTTTTGATTTTGATTACTATTTAAAATTAAAAGATTAAAACTAAAAGTGATTGTTCGTATTGTTGCTGTGTTATTAGGCATTCATCTTGCATTTCTTATCAAATATAATCAATAAATGAAGAGACAATTTGAAATAAGCATTTTTAACAACCATTTTTCAATTTATAAAACCATCAAAAATACTTTATAATGTAGTTTAAGTTGAGCCATTAAAAAAATAGTTAACTATGAATATACTGTTTCCAATCTAATCATAAAATTAAAACAATAATCTCCAAAACAACTTAAAATGATGAAGCAATACTGATATTTGACTTTTAGCCCTATTATTAATTAATATCTTTGGTAAGAAATGTTAAACACGTTAACGCATTTTCATAATGACTAAAAAAAAAGAGAAAAAAAAAAACAACTGGCAGTTTTGAGCATATGATGATGGCTGTATTCTTAAAGTTTAAATAATATTTGCAATAAAACTATAAAGCCACAATTGAATTCACTAAAAAATTGTTATCGCAGCAGCATCAGCACTATAATATTTGTTTAAAAAGTGAAACTAATGAAATGTGAGGAATTTTTAAATTGAATAATTTAAACTTTTGAAAGAGCTAAATGTATTTTCCAACGAGAAACGGATTTAAGAGTTGCTATCTATAAAGTAAATAACAAGAATTTTTTAAACTTTTTATTTATTTAAAAGTAAATAAAAATTCCAAATTTCATTCCTGATATATTTTGGTTTTTTATTGATAAAGTGTTGTGCAGGATCCAGCGCTACATTTATAATTGTTCAAACAATGAATAAGTCAAATGGAACCTTTAAAACAGCGCGATAAGTAATATAATAACGAATAACTAATAGAGATTATTTGTGTTTTAAATTAAAGTCACACGTTGATTTTAAGTAGTTTAAAGTTGAAAAGCTTACCTTTTTCATTTGTGCAGTTCAAAATTGTAGATATATAGATATATTTTAGAATTAATAAATATCTTTAGAATATACTTTTCTACTCAGTTTAGTTCAGTAGAAACGGCTATCTTTTGTTTGAAATTTTCAATAAACAATGTTATGTAGTACAGAAAGGACAATAACCCATTATTGAAATAATAATGGATTCATTATTTCAATTGCATACATATCACATTCCTTAGAAAAAGGTTTTAATTTATAGCAATAGATGACGCCACCACAAACTTGTGTTCAGCTACAGTTTTAGATGCAGATACATATATATTTCCATCTTTTCGAAAAATTAGCTGTTATAAAAGATTAAAAAAGTGCTTATCACTCTATTTTTATTAAAATTAATTTCTGGTGAAATAATAACATGTTTTTTTTTTTTTTTTTTTTTTTTTTTTTTTTTTTTTTTTTTTTTTTTTNTTTTTTTTTTTTTTTTTTTTTACGAATAAAATATTTTTCGGAAAATGTAATTTAATTAATTTGTGTTGATTGATGTTATTAGATAAGAATGTTGTTAAAAGAAGTATAAAATAGTTAAAATATGCTTTTTATTATCTAATTTTTTCGCAAATATACTTTTAAGAAGTATTATCATTTTTTTATATCTTTATCATTTATCATTTTTTATATTTCTATCATTATTATCATTTTTTTATATTTCTTTTAAATAAATAGGGAAAATCTTTTTTCAAAAGTTTTTTTTCTAATCTTTTATGATTCTTGTCTTGATTGGAGTTTTAACAGCTTGTTGGATTTATTTTATTTTTTATTGAGTAGGATGAGAAAAGGAGCCGTGTATAACTTTTACAATTTCTTGCCAACTTACAAGATTTTAAAATTTGTTTTTAAAGGAAATCATTGCTTAGCAATGATGTCGCCATCTATCAACTGTTTGGGGAATAAGAATTAAAAATGCAGCTATTGGAACAATATTTGATTCCTATGTTCAGAATGCCCCGAGTCGACATAGCAAATCTATTTAAAATAAAAGTTTACTCATAAATATCTAATAAATGTTTCGATAAAAAATTCTAAAACTATTCTAATTATTGAGACTTACGCATGTTTTTAACTACAATTTGTATTCAGATATATATATATTTTTTTTTTGAGATTTTGATGAAGAGGTTTAATAATTAATCATAAAGTTTAAGTTCTTAATTAAGTGTCTCTGGTACAATCAATTCTATCTCAATTTTTGAACTCTTAATAATTTTTGAACACTTAACTCTTTTTAAGTAAAGTATTAGCGATGCCTTCATGTTGTGACTAAACTTTTATTTACTAAGCGTTTTATTTCATTATTTTCAGCGAGATAAAAAAAAAAAAAAATCCTATGAGAAGCTGCCACTGTTTTGTGTGTACAACTTTATGATATTGTTTTGCTACGCGGAAACTATAAAACTTTGAAACTTGTAACAACGAAAATCACTGGAAATATTATCACGAAATTCACTGGAAATATTATGGAATAAAATAAATTAAAATTAAGAAAACATACTGTCTAATAGATACTAAAAAAAATCTTTGACTATTGTAATAATAATTATACAAAAATTCAAAAAAAAGAAGTTGGAATTTTTTCCCGTTCATATTCAAACCATTTTTAAGATCGAAATAATTGAAACTAAGTACAAATTTGAAAAGAAATATTGTTTGGAATTGAGCCGTGTTTGACAGATTTAACATTTGATGCAGAAAAAGACACAAATGTTTCACGCTGCATTTCATTACCATAAATTATTAAAATGCTAAATATAATATTTATCACTTATATTGACCTACATTAATACAAAATAATAAAAAAAACGATGAAAAATGTGCTTCTTAAAAATTGTTCATCAAAGTGTTAAGGGTTTAAACCTTTCCTTAATTATTTTTTAGCTATAATCATGAAGAATTCAATTTGGTCTGAGCTTAAATTTCGTTAAGGTAATTATAGTCATTCAAATATGGGATCATTCAACCTAAAGGCGGGGAATTTCCTAATTTTTGCTGACAAAGGAGTATAGCGGGTATAAGTAACAGCATCTCATTAGGGAGATTTTGCTAATTTAAGTTAGCTTCCGTAAATAAGTAATTGTGCATGTTCCTGTGATAAAAAATCAAACTTACGTAAGTAAAAATAGGAGTTTTTGAAAAAAATCCGTAAGTTAGGAACGCTAACGTAGTAGAATAACATTTCAACTTTGACCACAAAATCAAAACAAAGATTTACAATGAACGTAGACTATCTCTTTAAAGCTCTGGCATGCGATTCAAGATGCATTGCTCTATGTAAAACTGCGGATCTGTGAGCAGAAAATTTTTTGTAGATTGTTGATTTCGATGAATTCAGCAATAAAGAATGCAGATTGTTATTATTATTAATGTTTAAAAAAATATTATTGAACTTTTATTGATTATTCATTTAAATTCTTTTAACTAAATTGCATTGTTAAAATATAAATATAATTTATAGTTTTGAAATAGGGAAAAGAATATCTAGTTTCTTTTGGAACTAGTGCAATTTGACAACCATCATGTAGGATAAAAACCAGTGAAATTACTTTTTTATCGAATGACCCAGACCCAATGATTGTAAAATTACACGATTCATTTCATAATTCTAATCAATGCATTTCTTCAAATTCGCATTCCATGTCCATGTTTTTAGTTCGAAGGTGAGCTACACCAGAAAACACCATTTAAACAGCGTGCTTGTAATTCTGTTTTTGTTATGTAAATAAAGCCGACATAATGTAAAGATATGCAGCATCTAAAATAAACGCGGGGATGGGCAGTTGCTTCAAATCTTACGTATGGGGAGCATTCGGAGACTAATGTAAAAGGGCGGAATTTCCTTTTTAACAGTTTAAAATTAAAAATAAAAGTAAAAAAGATTTGCCTGTAAAAATATAATTAGGTACTTTTTATGCTCTTACCTACATAATTTTACAACTTTTAAACTGCATGTGAATTAAAGTGTTCCTATCGATTGCTTAAAAAATACATTGGGATTAATGTCTCGTTTGTCTGGATAGCAATATCAGACGCATAAATATGTATGTGTCAGAATTCGCTCTTTCTATCTAAAACATAAATTCTTTACTATTAGATACATCAACTTGGGTATGATTTTATTCTATTTTGCGTAAAAAAACACCGGTAACACTATGTCATTTGCCTAGATTGCTAAGAGTATGTTTTATCCCTCTGTTCCCTATTCTAGTGCTCATCTCGCATCAGATATTTATATAGGGCTGAATTTTTTAAAAAACAATCACATTAGAAAAAAAAAACAATTTACAGCTTTCCAATAGCTATTTCTGCATTCAATTACTCAGGTACAGACCTTAAAGTTTACAGTCATGAAAGTTGAATCAGTAACCATTCATTTGTAAATTGGTTTCAGGTTTCTGCTATCCTTTAGGCTTCTTTTCCAGCGAATTTCATACTCGTCCAGTTTTGAAAGATGTGCAAATTTTCTGTTTCTAGTTACTTTAAGGTCAATTTTAAGGCTATGTTAAATATACAGTGCTCAAAAAAAGCTGACCACCCCGAATAACTTTCGATCTAATGATCTGATTTTTATGTTCTAAGACTCAATCTTAATGGCTCGAGAGGGTGACCTCAAATATGCTAACTAATAAGTGCAGACGATATTTTAAGTTCCAAAATCAGACACAAAAACGTACCTTCTCTGAATAAACATACTTTCTTTTTCGACGAATTTTTGTTTCTCACCCCCAAAATATAGGGGGTAGTCGTAATCTGAGAAATATGATTCCAATAGTTTAGCCAGGAGAACTCTCCAAAGTTTAGATCCTTTAATAATAATTTTACTTTTTTTGCATTTCGCTATATCTCAAGATATTTTTTATACGAATTGAAAGTTTTTTGCACCCAATTATAAAATTCGTTTATCCAAAGATAATTTTATGCAAAAAATAAATTTCAGTGAATATATAATACTTTTTATTCTTTTATTTAAAAATGGTCGAAATAATTTAAAATGGTAAATTGTACACTCTCTGCAACATTTTAAAGAATGTAATTTTTCATTGCAAAATACAAAATTTGAGTAAAATCGGTCGAATAGTTCCTGAGAAATTGAATTTTAAAAAGTCAGATATTTAAAATTCGATTTCTCAGATTTCCAATTTTTCTCAAATTTCGTATTTTGACATGTAAAATTATAAAAAATTCAAAATGATGCAAACGATTATATCTTAAATTTCAAAATTTGCTTCGACTGTTATTAAATAAAATATAATAAACATTTACTAAAAGTGTTGTTTGCATCGAATCATCTTTGGATAAACGAACTTCATAGTGGAGTGCAAAACTTTTTCAATTTGCTTAAAAAGTTCTCGAAATGTAGCGAGATACGTAAAAAGTAAAATGAACATTAAGGGGTTAAGACTTTGGAGCGTTCTCTTGACCAAACGATTGCGGCTTCCCCCTATATTCTGAGGGTTAGCAATCCGCATCCGTCGAAAAAAAAGGTATGTTTATTCAGAGAAAGTACGTTTTTGTGTCTGATTTCGTAACTTAAAATATCGTCTGCACTTATTAAGTAGCATATTTGAGTCATCCCCTCAAATCATTAAGTTTGGGTCAACGAAAGTGAAGATCCGATCATTAGATCAAAAGTCAGTCAGGGTGGTCCGTTTTCTTCACTGTACATCACACATACGTTGATTTTTTTAATACAACTCATCAGTATGTATTCGCAGAAATACATACATTTGTGGCTCACTGTTAGCAAAAGTAGATTTCGACTGTCAAAGTCTGAGAAAACAGCCCCATTTCGAACATTTTTGAATGACCTTTGACCGCCTCGCCTCAAAGAATGTATTTATATCTATATAGTTAGTAAGGAAGTAGTAGATGACAGAACAATATCAGTGCCATGGTTCACTCATTTTACAAAGGAAGTTTTGCCGTATAAAAATAGATTTTTTCTTTAAAGAGAAGGATCTTCAGTTTTGCGACCACTCAAGACCTAGAAACGCTCTACCACAAAAATAACACAAACTACATATCTGATGATTTTACATAAAGAACATATCCTGCAAATTTCAACATAATATAAAACGTTGAATATCCCATCATGCCTGACTTGATCGGTTTTTGAAATAACTGGCTCTTAAATATTATCTCAGGAAAAATTGATAAAAATGTATAAAATTAAAAGTATATTTACTTAGAAAAAAAATATTATACCGTGTATTATATGCCAGACAATCAAACATAATTTCAGTGACATATTTAAAAAGAAAATTAATATATTTTTCAGTTCAAATATTTATAATGATTCATATTTATAAGGAATCAGTATAATTTCATTTAAAATATACAGGGTGTTCCAAAATTACCTTTACATCACCTGGCTTGTAATTGATTACAGACTGGAAGTGCTTAGGGCCACCAATGCTGCGCATGTTGAAGTGTACTAAATAAAACTTTATTAGTTGCAGTAATACACGCAATATAAATATCTTGTTTATTTTCGAAGTTATGAATTTTTGAAGTTGTAAAGAGAATTTTGGAACACCCTGTATTATAGTTCAATTCACTTAAATATATTTTTCAGCTCAAACATTTATATAATTTACAAGAGAAAGCTTATTTTGAAATTTCACATCAATTATAGCATTTATATTAATTTTTAAACGTTTTTCAAAATTAGTTAAGTTTTCTTTGTAGCTAGAGTTGTGATTTATAACATTTAAATTTTTTAAACCCTTAAATAAAGCAATGTGATAAATTAATTAACCTTACCGGACACCGAATAGAGCTAACAGTTCGAATACAACAGAAAAAGAGAAAAATAAGAATATTCAGATGTTCAGAATTAAATAGAATATTATTATTCGATAATAAAGACAGAGAGGGAAAAGAATTGAATAAACACATATTTTCTCTAGAATACATATAGCTTTCTCAAACTTGGAAATCAAAACCATTTAAGATATTTTCAATATAGTTCACAAAATTCATGGCTTTAAAGATTTCATTTTTGCTTGTAGGCATTTCTCAATAATCCCTTGTCATCCCAAGCATCTGAAAGGGAAAAAAAAATCATAAATAAAAGTTTTGGAAGAATAACAAATTTAAATATTTAGAAGAATAACAATGGAATAAATGCATATGTCTGAGGTTAATTGAAAAATCTGGCTTAGCGAAGTCTCGCTGTCATTTTGCAATCCACAATTGGAAAAATCTGTGTACATTTTGTCACATGTCTAATACCTATGAGGATTACTACAATGAGCCCTGATAATGCGGGGTGGATCAGAAGATAGAGCGTTCGTCTTCGAATGAGATGAACCGGGATCGAATCTGGTCGATACGAATTTCGCACCTGGCTCACACCCATCACATTGCTGACGCAAAATATCCTCAGTGGTAGACGGATCATGGGTTAGAGTCCCCTTACCATCAGGCGAACCGTGGAAGGTTTTCGTGATTCTATGCAAGTAATGCAAATGGGGGTCAATTCCATCAATAAGTCCTATGCGAAGGGCAATACCTCAATCATTGAACCAGGAGTTACCTTGTCTTCTGGATAGGGTTCAAAATTACAATGCTACAGAGTTGAACATTAGTAGTCGTAAATCCAAAATTGGGTCAGCTGTTCAACGACGGTTATAAAATAAAATAAAATAAAATAAGCCCTGATACTTAGAAGGCAATTAAGATGTATATCAATCATTGTTCAACTAACCTGATTTATTTCAGGCCGTTTACGATAAACCTATTTACTTTTACGCTAATTAACTAATGTAACATTCGCTGCTCTAGTAGTCTCATTCGATATACTTCTTTATTTATAACAAAAACATAATGCTTCACTACAATAATCCTTAGCAAATTTAAACTGATTGAGTAAATCGTCGATTGTGTGAGTAGTTAGCCCCAAAGTATATGGGATAAATGTACTAAACGAAAAATATCAGTTTCAAAAGAAAATATTTCGAATTAGCTAGACGCTTAGCAAAATGACTGATTATAATTTCCAAAAAACTAAATTATAATTTTAGAAAGATACATATAAACACGATACGTTGATTTATTAGCTAATATCTAAATATAGTCACTGCTGCTCTAGCTGTCATGACACAGCGTTTTTTTTCGTTGTTTTTGTTTAAAAAAATATATAAATTAAAAGGTGCAAAAAGAATATATTTTTCATTAATTTGTTTTTAGTATTCACCCAATATCCTAAAAAAACAAAAAAATCAAATCAAACCGGAAGTCTTGCAGTCCTCATATAACGTCATAGCAGCTCGGATTAGTGTAAATTAAGCGGTATATTTTTTGAAGTAAATAAAGCTTTTTAATCAAGTGATATCTCACAGTTTCAGTTTCTTGACATTATTTATTTAATAAGCCATAATTTATTAAATATATTGAAGTGAATATAGTTTATTGACTAAACGAATTGTTTAATTGAAAGATGCTACAGCATGTTTCAATTAAACATTTTGGATGAAAATAATAACTACAAAAATTATTTTAATACGAAAAATAAATAAATGATTGTTACAGACATACGTTTTTAACTTATTCTCTTGGTATCGATTTCGCTATTGCTTATCTTTCTGTTGATAAAGAATACGTGCCATTATGAAATAACACGGAATTGAATTGCACATTATTGATTGCCTTATGATATCAATGAAATATTGAAAGATAAAAAGATAATACCAGTATGTAAAGTAATTTTTATCATTCAAACCTTTTTAAAATATTAAGGGAAGACAAATAAATCCCTAATACATTTTTGAATATTTTTAAAATGCTATTATCTTAAATTTTTATTATAAAGATTATAAAAATTACACAAAAATTATAAAGATCTGCTCACAATTTTTGCCAAAGCCATCCTCAAATTACTTTTAAAAAAATATGAAACCAGAAAACAAAGTTTGAAAAATCTCAATTTAAGTGTACTGCAAGGCAATAACACCTAAAAATGTATAGAATGAACGAAAACAAAATCATAAAATTAAAAATATTGAATAATCTATATTATGTAAAACGCTTATAAGTACATGGTTATGAAATCAACTTAAATTTTTTTCATGCTTCGGCATAAGTATCAATAGAAACAGTTAAACTCTGTTTTATTATTTCATATTTTAAAATAAATTTTGTTTTAAGTTTAGTCAGAGAAGAGTCAGAAATTGTGTAAAAGGATAGCAGCGTTCTAATTATGCAATCAATTATTTCTTTCCGTTCATCTTAAACGAAAACCTAAGTTTTAGAAGGAATATTTCTCTATTTGACTTTTCTATAATTAATATTATTATTATCTATCTCTACAATTATTTACGGAGAAGATAGAACCGCTCTAATGAAACTCCAGAAGAACAATACCAACGAAGAACTGCCAGAAATAGCGCAGAAAGAGAGCGGTGTTTTAATTTTTCAAAAAATTACTTGTTTTTGTTTAATCAAAATGAAAACAGGAAAGTTTCAGAAGGAATATTTTTCGATTTGATTCCTGAAATGATACCAATTTTTCTTATCTTACTGACGATAATAAAGCTTATTATTATTAATAAGATAAAATCTTCATTATTACTAACCTGCCCATAAGACCATAATACGCAGCTTCATTATTCCTTATTTTAAGTTAAATTTTGTTTTATTTTAAGTTAAAATTTGTTTTGTTAAAAGTTAAATTTTGTTTTCTTAAAATTAAATTTTGTTTTCTTAAAGTTAGTTTTTGTTGGATTTTAAATTATGCTTAATAATTTACGGGTGGCGTACAATTATCTACGGAAGTTTAAATTATGCTTAATAATCTACGGACGGTGTACAATTATCTACGGAGAAGAGAGAACCGCTCTAATTGAAACTCCCGAAGATCAATACAAACAATTAAAAGATCAAACAATTAAAAATGCTGCAGAAAGAGAGCGGTGTTCAAAGTTTCAAACCAATTACTTGTTTCTCTTTATTCTCAACGAAAACAAGAAAGTTTTAGAAGGAATGTTTCTTTATTTGATTCCTATAACGATACCAATACCATCTTATTGACAATAATAAAGCTTATTATTAATAAAAAGAAAATTTCTATTCATAAAAAAAAAATTTTGTAAATTTTTTTTTTCACTAATGATATTATCAATATTTTATTCAAACAAAGGTTTAGGAAGGAGGAGGAGGGGCAGCCAACGCATCACAACGTGGCATCCCCCTTTCCTTTGGAATCGATTAAAGGGACTTTCCCTTAATTGGAAACGAAATTTAACTAAACTGATAAATTTCATTATGTATCTCCTTCATCCATTTGTGTATCTCCTTCACCTTAAGACTTTAATAAAAAATATTCTTTTAAAAATAAATTTACATTTTCCATTACTTAATTTAGTAAACATTAAACATTTCTGGAAGTTTAAGGTTTACAAAGTTTTACATCATTTTAAATAATGTATTCTCTAAATTTTTAAAAAAAAATTATTATGTATGATAAAATATAATAAATAATAATAATTCCATCTAAATAAAAGATAATTTTTTTTAAAGTTTTTTTTTCTTAGCAACTATTCAATCTAATTCATATACATTTCAGCTGATTTCTTTTAAATTCTGGCTACAATTTCAAAATTGCGGTTACCTCCTTATTATAAGAGCAAAGACTAAAAAATGCCGAAGAAAAATTAGATTTAATCAGAGAAAGTACATTTAGTGTCCCATTTAGTGATTTTATTCCACCTTTATTGACCACAATTAAACTGTGTCTTTTCAACCATTTAAAGTTTATTGTAATTCATAAGAGTTTCCCGTAATTCATAAATTCAAACTAGTTGTGAGCCTAAAACAAATTTCAGAAAATTAATATCACGACATAAATAAAGTGCAAGGTTTACCATGTTTTGAGTGTTATCTCTTATTTGGCTACACCGGTGCGAAATATCACCGTTTGTTATTTTTTTGGGGTGCATCTTGCAGGGCATAGCATGCTTGCCGATTGGTCCAAATTCCTATAATATTTGTTTCGTTTCAATTTAAATTGAAAGAACGTGTTATATTATAAACACTATAAGTATAATAAAATTTGATGGCACCCTTTCTTAAGCTTTGGCTTAAAAATCATTTGGAAATATAAAACCAAACGTCTTACAACGAATTTTAGCATCTAGCCCCATCTTTGCTTAGATTTCACGATCAACCATCCATATTCGAGAACATGTCCGACACATAGACTTATGATAAATTACTGTTGCCACCTTCAGGCAATAAATGTTTAGGACCTCTACTTTATTTCTCACTCTAAAATAAAGTTATTAATCTAATGCAAGACAAGAGCTGTTTAAAACTTACCAGCATAAATTATTAAAAGATAATACTTCACATATTTTCCCCCAAATCATGTAGAATTTGAGCAACTAAATCAGTATGGCACAAAAAATCTTTCCAATGCTTCGAAGTAAAAACTAATTTCAAGTTTTTGCTGAAGTATTCCTGCGCGCAAGTCATAAGATCCTTGTCCAGATGCAAATCAGCCAGAAAGAAAGCGTCACAGACATTTTCGACGGATAATTCTTTCTTCAAATGCACGACACATTCTTTTTTTAACGAATCAATCTGATATTTGTCAGCGGCATAATAGAGTGTGACCGCATCATCCCAATTAAGATATTCCAAAGGTTTAAAATACAAGAACTGAATAAGTAAAGCCATAGTATTGTTATCAATATCATCAATGTCAATTGAAGTCCAATCGTTTTCCTTCATCTGACCTTCGAACATGGCGTGAAAAACAGGTGACTTAGAGCACAGAACAGCTTTGTCAACAACGAATTCCTTGCTCGGTGTTCGAAGTGTTACAAAACTGTATTCTTTTTTCTCTAAAAGTTTGATCAGTGCACTGCCATCTTTCGAATCATCTCTTGTCTCGGTTTGAGTAGTCTGAGTTTTCATTTCTTGATTTTGATTTCTATCATTTAATGCCAATTCGTGGAAGTGAAAATCATAGGTTGGCGGAAAAGACAGCAAATCAGACGGTTTCAAATTTGAAAAGTATTCGATGGGTCTGTGCCACAATTCGTTGTCATCTCCCATTCTAGATATTATCAGACACTGAGATCTTTCGGATTCTAACTTGTTTTGCCTGACACTAAAATTTATTGTCAATGACCCGTTGGGTAAATGAACCCATGGTTTTCCTTTCAGTTTTTCCAAACTCGTTACCTTGAGTATTCCATATCCACTGCGATCACCCTCATTGTATCTATAATCCGGATTTCCTGAAATAGAAACCCATTCTGTGCTCGTCAATACAGATATTCTAAATTTAGTGAGACAGTTCTTTGGGTAAGTCGCTTTGAAAAGAAAAACTCCCAAGAATCCATCTTTCACTGCGATTTCTAAGTGCCATTTTGATTTCAGCTCTTTGATTTCAAAGAATGGACTTTCAATAGATAAGTTAGGACTTGTTTTAAAGTTTTCAACTCTCCAATAGCAAGTAAAGTCATGTGGGTCAGCGTAATTTTCTACTGATAATGCCATTAAGATGTAAAATATATATATAATATATACACTCAATAACACGATAAAATATATACACTGAAATTTAAACGAGACTATAACTATAACATAACCTCTTTTCGCTGCGGATCTTACAATAGCATCGAGATTAATTATTGTTCTGAATGATGATGGATGTTATCTTATCTATAGGTATAAGATAAAAACAATGCAATCTACATATTAAATTAATCAAAAGTTTCGTTGTTTTTTGAATTAAAATCTAAAGTTTGTTATAGTGGAATCTCTTGAAATAACTCTTAAGATTACTTGGTGAACTTATATTAATTATTAGAATTAATCTCTTTTTCAACTTATTTAACTGATAATTTCAATACCTTTTTTTCGAAAAAGAAATAAATAAATAAAAATAAATTGTTTAGAACTAATATAAAATTGATCGCTTTGCTCATTTTAAATTGAGAATATTTATTGATGATTAAACAGTTAAATACTTTTATTATGAGTCTACAGATTTAACGAGGAAATGTCCCCTAAAAGGTTTGTTGAAAGTAAAAAGGCCTACATAAAATGCTATTATTGCCAGCATAATTTGGATTTTAGGAAGAATTTTGCAAAACTTCTTGAAAATTATATGTATTAGTGAACGTGTCAAAATAAAAGAATTCTGCAATTTATGGAAATTTCATCCGTAAAGGGATTTAAAACATCCTTTTTTTCAATGTGTTCACATATTATATGTCAATAAATAATAAAGAGAAAAAATATGAAATTTGTTTTACATATCTTGCCCTGAATCGCACAATGAAACAACTGGCATAGGATGCTGTTATGCAAACAATTAAGAAGATTCTATTCTTACATTTTCTCATCTGCCTATGTGCATTATATTCTTGACTAAATACTTATAAAATATAGAATCCAGCAGAAGTGGGGAAGAGGCAATTTCAATGAAAGATTGTGAAAAGACGTAAGCTATTTTTAAACCTTTTCGAGTACAATACTTTTGTATATATTATAGCTCTTATTTTTGATAATTTTCGGATTAACGACTACCCTTCTTTCTCTATTAAATTGTCTCGGATCCTATGCTCTCGTTATAAACGACACTATCACATTTACGAACAGTGTCTCAACTGGGTTGGACTATATTCCAACTGTAGCAAGCATTTAAAGTAACAGAAAATATGGTATTTCATTAATTAATGTTTCAGATAAAAAAAAATTTTTATCTGCAAACTTTTACATTTATTTAGCAATTACAATTGAATATATAGAAAGTACTGTACAGTATAACTATAAAACAAAAATTGCGTCTCATGCATAAAGTTAATACAATCATTTTGCTCTTGTACTATTCATTATAATCTTTTAAAAATAACACCCAGTTAACATTAGGGCAGAAAATAATCATCAAGATGGAAAAAATTAAAAGGAAACTTATTTCATTTCAGCTTAGAGAAAAAAAGTATTCATAACCACTAAGAAATTTTTAACAATTATTGCATAATGTAGAAATGTTTCTTAACCGCGAGAAAGTAGTGGTGATGAACAATATATGGTTAAGAACAGTTTGTGTTTAAACAATTTGGTTTAGAATATTTAACTCCTCCCAGAAACCAGCTACAAAAGAAATTGTTTTACAGTCAGTTTTTTCTCCTCTCCGTTTTTTTATTTTTTCTAGATCTGATGGTTAGCGTACAGAAGGTTCTAGAAGAACTTGTATTTTGTATCAAATAATAAAGAAAGTACTTTTCTAGAAAAATAGACACTCGGATTTTTCTATTTACAATCGGTATATTTAATACATTAGACTAATCTTAATCAGAAAATAAATTATTTAAGTATTTTGTTTTGACGAATGATAGCGTTGATTATTATTTAAAGAATATTGACATTGTGTAACATCTCGTCAACCACGAAAGTTTGTACGAATTCCGCCATATTGACAATAAATCGCTAAAGATTATAATCTGCGTACATTCAATGAAAATTAAATTAGGTAAACAAAAAAAAATATTTTCGATTAAAGTGTAGAATCGGGGCCCCCTTCGGTTGGAGACAAATTTCAATAGTAAATTTGGACTGAAACCAGAGTTGGCCAAAAATGCAATCGATTACAAATTTTTTGATTACAGTAATCAATTACTTGTAATCATGATTACAATTTTCAAAAAATTTTGATTACAGCTGTAATCATGATTACAATTTTGATTACAGTAATCAATTACTTGTAATCATGATTCCAAGTAATTGCGATTACAAGTAATCACAACAAAAACGATTACAAGTAATTATGATTACAAGTAATCAAAATATATGATTACATGTAATTTGATTACATGTAATTTGATTACATGTAATTATGATTACATGTAATCTAATTACACGATTACAAGACTATTGTATTCTTATAAATGATTATATTTTACAGTAGATAGTAGAATGTATTTTATAATGATACATTTTGCACGTATTAACATGTACTGCATTTTGTACGTATTTGTATACGTACAAATGAATGTAACTGAAATGTATGTACATATGATTTTATCTAGTGCATATGTTCAGACATTTTAGTATCACACACATGTACATACACTTATATTGTAGGTATAAAATATATGTACGTATGTATATAGATAATAATTACGTATGTATGTGCAAACAATGTAGGCATGTACATTTATACACAATGAATATATGCATTTTATGCAAATATTTGTGTATGTAAAATGTATATCTATGTTCATGTACGCATGTATATACAAGTACTTGTGTTTGTACGAACATACATACATTGTCTGTACAATGTATGTCCCATGCATGTATGTGCAATTTATTTATGAACAGTACAATATATGTATGCATGTACAATATAGGTATATCTGTAGGATGTACAATATATGTATGTATACATGTACATGATATGCATGTCCAGTGTATTTATGTACATGTACATAATATGTTCATGCTCAATGTAAGTATCCAAATATGCATAATACATTTGTGAACTATTGTACGTACATTGGGCGTATTTATATTTCACATATATTCATACATGCATTCGACATGCATAACGTACGTACATACACACATTTGAGATGCATATATTGTACAGATGTATATACATATAGCGTACAGATGTATATACATATAGCGTACAGATGTATATTCATATAATGTACATATGATGAAATGAACATATAATGTTCATATAATGTACATATGTGTGTACATATACAGTACGTATGTGCATAAATATATTGGGCATAATTCTTTCGTACAAATTTTACATGTGTACATGCATGCTATCCCTATCTATGCATATGGTGCAATGTATATATGTACAATGAATGTATCCACACATGTACAATACACGTATGTTCCATGTATGCATATCCATATGTACTATATATGCACGTACAATACATGAATGTATGTACATACATTGTACATGCGTACATACATTACACGTATACATATGTACATTACATTTATGTCTAAATATGTGTACAATGCAATAAATAAAATGCATGTAAGTTAACTTTTAATGACTCAAGCAAGTTAAATGACAAAATCAAACGATATTTAAATTTAGTTTTCAGCTTTAATTGTTCTATATCATTTTGAAATTCTCTGAATAAAAAATTATTTTCAGGTATTTTCATGAAATGTTTGACAATACAGATTTATTTTTTTTATAACATAATGCATGATTCATAGAAATTTTTTAAATGGTAAGAAAAACGGTAAATTTTATGTGTGGAATTAATATTTAGAAATTCCAAATAAAATTATCGTTTGCTTTCTAAAAAATATGAGGTCGAGTTTCATATACCTTAGAATAATTTTAAAACAAATTTTAATAACTTTACTCATATAAATTTTTTTAATGTATGCACAATGTATGTGTATATTGTAATTACATATATTTAAATGTACGCACGTATTTGTACATTACTTGTAATTATGTACATGTATACGTTGTATGCACATGCATACATTGTGCATATAACTATTTTTTTGTACATCCATGCATTACATGCGCATAAGTATTAACAAAGTATGTAGTTATACAAGTACATACGTAAGTTGTACATAAGTACATACTTTGCGTGCACATATATCGATGTACATATAAATATGCATGTATACATGTACGCATTTTATTTACGCAACTATGTGCATATATTGTACCTTTAAATAACATTTTTACATATTGTACGCAAATACGTACAATTTTATATACAAACGTACATTGTATATACGTGCTATTATCGTAAATTTATACAATATATGCACTTAAGTACATAAAAGCATGCAAACGCATAAACATTATTTTCATATACGTTCATACATACATTGTCTATGTATACAAAGATACAAAACATTGCCTTTTTGTACAAACTAACATACATGCGTACATGTATCATAAATGCATAATTATATGTACTAAGCATATGCGCATTGCATTAAGTATATTACAATATAATTATGAATATTGTACGTACAAACAACGTTTGTGCATACATTGTATGTATAGGAATCGCAAATTGTACGTTCATGCGTGCGTACATTCTATGTACATAAAAATATGTAAACACATGAATACTTACATAAAAAATTTGACTATAGTATACAATCGTAATAACTTGTAATCGTATAGTTTGATTACAAGTAATCACAATTACATGTAATCAAATTACATGTAATCATGATTACATGTAATCATATATTTTGATTACTTGTAATCATAATTACTTGTAATCGTTTTTGTTGTGATTACTTGTAATCGCAATTACTTGTAATCATGATTACAAGTAATTGATTACTGTAATCAAAATTGTAATCATGATTACAGCTGTAATCAAAATTTTTTGAAAGTTGTAATCACGATTACAAGTAATTGATTACTTGTAATCGTGATTACAAGTAATTGATTACTGTAATCAAAATTGTAATCATGATTACAGCTGTAATCAAAATTTTTTGAAAGTTGTAATCACGATTACAAGTAATTGATTACTTGTAATCGTGATTACAAGTAATTGATTACTGTAATCAAAATTGTAATCATGATTACAGCTGTAATCAAAATTTTTTGAAAGTTGTAATCACGATTACAAGTAATTGATTACTTGTAATCGTGATTACAAGTAATTGATTACATAGCTGTAATTATCTGTAATCAATTACAGTTGTAATCGATTACTGTAATCAACGGCCAACTCTGACTGAAACTTAGTTTTTTGTTACTATGATATTATATGTACTAATATTATATGTACTATGATATTATATGTACTCTTGCTGCCTCCGCTTTTAATAACATTAGCATCGGGTTACCACAATTTCGACATACCGTTATGTGATTGGTTTTTTGTTTATTTTCATACGTATATACATAGGCATGTTTTCAAATCGCCAAATATCAGAATGACCCCTGATTCTTAACTTTAACCTTATTTTATAAAAATATATATTAAAATTTATGTTTTAGAACAAACGATTTAAAAAACTTATGGCACTGTTCATTTGCAAAAATAACTAAAAATAAAATTACTTCAGAATCATTATATTTTAACAACTTACAAACTATTAACTATTTTAATAAAGAGTCTTAAAAGAATAATGTATTGGCACATAGTTTTCTAGGTACCATATCCCCAGCGCAAGTAATTTCGCGGCTATTTTATCTATTTATTTATATAAAAAAATGCCCCTTAAAAACACAGCAGTTGAATTTACTTGCACTTAGTAAGTTTGCGACTGTATCGGTTTCCATTATTGGTTGGTGAAAAATCGTGTCTTATGCGTCATTGCTTGTTTTTGGTTCGTGGGAATTTACACAAATAATAACGAACGTAGAGTACATTTGAAAAAGATAATTACTCAGTAGATTGAACATATAGAATAAGTATAGAACCAATAGAATGAAGTTCAAACTTACCAAACAGATTTCATATATGCACTATGACATTACATGTATCCAGATAACAAGTGCAAAACTTCTGCAACTAATTCAGTGTGACATAAAAAGTCCTTCCACTGTTTTGAGATGAAAATCAATTTGGAGTTTCTGCAAAAATATTCTTGCGCGCAACTCATTAGATTCTTGTCTTGATGTAAATCAGCAAGTAGTAAAGCGTCGCAAATATTTTCGACGGATAATTCTTTTTTCAACAGCAGGACACACTCTTTTTTTAGTAAATCTATCTGATACTTATCCGCAGCATAGTACAAAGTAACAGCAGATTCCCACTTTAAATCCCCCAATGGCTGAAAATGAAGAAACTGAACGAGTGTTGCCATAGTTTGACTATCAATATCGTCAATGTCTACCATGTTACTGTCACCCTCCTTCATTTTTCTCTCAAACATGGCATTGAAGACCGGAGACTTGGCGCACAGGACAGCTTTATGCACCAAAAAATCTCTGTTCGGTGTTCTGAGGGTAACAAAACTGAAATCTTTCTCTTTAAAGAACCTGAGTAACTCATCAGCATCTTTGAAATCAAGATTTGCATCGGTTTGAGTGACTTGAGTTTTTACTTCTTTTGTTGTGTGATATTCATCGCCGAGTAGCTGCTTGTTGGACTGAAATTCGTACGAAGGAGGAAAATATGCAAAATGATTTGGATTCAAATTTGAAAAATATTCAATCGGTCTGTGACACAAATCTGTTTCATTTTCCAATCTCGATATCATCAGACACTGAGTAGACTCTAACATTGATTTGTACGTCCATATACGAAAACTTATTGTTAACGATCCATTTGGTAAATATATCCATTTGTCTTCTTTCAAAGTTTGCAAACTTAAAACTTGAAAAGCTCCATAACCATCACCACCAGCTTTAAATTTATATGCTTTATTGGTCAAAACGGGAATCCAATCCGTTCCCTTTAATAAGGACAGGGAAAAATGAACGGTCCAGCGCATTGGATTATTCACCTTAAAAAGAAACGCTGCCAAAAATTCTCCTTTGTCTGCTATAGTTATGAACCATTTTGATTTCAACGTTTTAATTTTAAATTCAGGAGAATTCATTGTAAAATTATTGCCCGGTGTAAAATTAAAATTTTCAATCCTCCAAAAGCATGTGAAACCACGTGAATCCATATTTTTTCCAGAGAGTGCCATATTTGCGTGGATTGTAATTATAAAAACTAAATAATTTTATTAAGGGAGTCACAACCAGAGACTTTTTAACTTTCATTCCTAAACTAGTCTCTTTATATGACTTTATCCAGGTGTTAAAAAGGGCATTATATCTTATCTGTAAATAAAAAATAAATATTGATATCTAAAATTTATTCAATGTCAGTGAAAATTCGTCACCCCTAATCTTTTTATCTACGTCAAACTTCCAAATATTAATCAAGTTGAGCATTAAGAAAAATTTTTTTTTAAAACGTAATTTATAATTATATGAATTGCAAGACAATATTATTATGGCATCTTAATTCATTGATTAACACCAGAATGTACGGAATATATTTCTTTAATGCGATTGTTTACTTTATTTCCTTGAAAAGACAGGTGGTGCTTAAAAAGAATTTAAAAGAACTTTCCCTAGATTTATTTTTAAATATTTTTTTTAAATTACACAAAAATTTTTTCAATAATTAACAAATTATTAAAACTTACTCAAAACTCCTCACAGACTAATAATCTCTCTACTCAGCTCTGACTGACTGACTGATACAGTTAAAACAGAGTACCTGTACCTGGGGGATATTTTCTACTTCATTTCAAATAATCGAATTAAGGGTGGGAAAGGGGGTGCGATTAATAGCTAAACGTCGGAACCTCGGAACTTTCGACATGGTTCTAGACAATATATAAAACGCTAATACGCATGTATCAATAAAACCGATGATATTTCTTTTCTCGCGTTGGCAAAAAATTTTCATTTTTAATTGATAGGCTTCGGCGCGCAAGAGCACGTAGTGAGCATCATATGGCTAATCTATATTATATAAAACGCTAATACGTTTTAATTGATAGGCTTCGGCACCCAAGAGCACGTAGTGAGCATCATGTGTCTAATCGGGTGAATTCTCACCGAATAATCAAAAAAAGTTTTTACAAAATTATCTTCATCGAAGCCGATGCTTTACATTCGGCGTTCAGTACTATTTCATATTGTTTTACAACACATGGTTTTAGCCCTCTGGTGGGAAAGACTTTAAAACAAAACTTACAACAGTTACTTTTCTCAGCAACTGAAATTTAGAATAGTGTGATTAAGAAAAATATGTGAACTGTTTGCAATTTCAAATTAATATTGAAATGCACAGGTTTAGAATTTTCTACAGTGAAAAGTTTTCGGAACTTCAGTGTTCAAAAAAGTATACAAAAGCTAGACGTTAAGAACGTATCCAATGAGCGAGCAAAGCGAGAATCGGATTGCGAAGCAATCCGAAATGAACTGCGAAAGCAGTTCCGGGGGTGGCGAGAGCCAGCGAGCAGGGGGCGAAGCCTCCTAGTTCCCATATAATCCCGTAAATATTGGTTCGCTCACTTCGAAGCTCCCAATTTCCCAGAACTATCATGATACCAAAATACTCGCCAAATATCGCCAACACTAAGAAATTATTGCTATGTCTACATAGATGTCGCCAAATGGTCTTCCATTAGAAATGCAATAGGTATCATTTTCTCTGTAAATTACGTTGAGTGAATTTAAATATCAAATTTTTTATTTAGCCTCATAACAAAAGAATATACACAAAATTAAACACGCACATATACAAATTTGCAACAATATTTTAAATTACAGTAAAACAGATTCTTTAAATGATTTAGAGCTAAAAGGTCAACTTCATGATGACTATTGCAATGCATGCAATTCAACAATGCAATGCATCCTAAAATTGTATTTAATATGTCAGTTTTGTAATCGAAAATATTAAAATGAGGATGTGAACTCACGAAATTTGTTACAACAATATACCTTTTTTTTAAATGATACTTTTAAAAAAAAAATGATTATTAGAAAAACAACTTTTGTTTACAAATAAATCTTAGTAAAATCACAATATAAATTAATTACAAATGTTTATAAATCTTTGAGAATGAAATTACAAATCTTTGTCATGCGATCAATGATAGGAGCAGTAAAGTAGGAGCATGATACTAACGTACTCAAGCTGATTTCTTCATAGTACATATATTCTAAATCATAGGTTCTCAACCTTTTTAACGCTGCCGCCCCCTTAAGGAGCAAAAAATAATTTTAATGCCCCCTTTGTTATTTAGACTAGAGCATGGGGACGGAGGAACGTGTGCTGAGTTATGAGAGACAAACTTTTTAAGCAATATTTTTACGCTTTAAATTTGTTTGGTTTTTTAAAAAAGAATAAATTAACTCGATAATTTTCTCACGGCAGGTAATCACAGTCTATTTGTTATGATCAAAATAAATACGTTTAATGAAAAAAAAATACAACAAAGAAACCTATACTTAAAAATAATAATTTATTCTTAATTAGATAATTAAAAAAACATCCAAAATAATTTTTTGCACTAAAAAGTAATATCAACGAAACATTTAAGTAACTATGTTAGTGGGATGATTGTACTTAACGGTTCAGACAGTAATTCCTTAACGCTCGGTTTAATACTTTTAGTGAGATGAAGACGCAAATACCCACGTTGCACAATTTCGAGTCAATTTCTCCTTTTTGTGACAAGGTCCGTAACAGCACTGAATCCCCTTTCGACAAATTAGGAGGCAGGGAAGACAATTAAAAAAAAATTTAACGATTGTCTACAGTCCAGGATAGAGACGACTCATGTTATCTTTTAGCAAAAATTCTGTGGGATGATCACCATTTCAAAGTTTCATTAGTTAAAAATTCGACCAATTCCTCGTAAATCTGAACCTCTGCTGTTTCAATATTTACAAAAGAATTCAAAACCCACAAATCCATTGAGGGACTTCTAGAGAATAAAACGTCTTTAAAAGGGTCAGAAAAGTCCATGTGCCAAGAGTCACAGGTGTTGACTATATTCTTATGCGTCGTCAGAGAGAATTTCGCCTGCTTGGCTGAACTCTTTCCAACCAAAATTCTGCTTCCACAAAATGAGTTTTTTTAGAAAGGCTGAAATAATAGATTTTGTAGGGATCAAATTGAGTTCGTCGCCTTGAAATTTTAAATTAACCGCCATTAAATTTTACAGATAAATCAGCCAAAGTCTTTCATAAATTCTAGCAATCTGTCTCTCAGAGCTACATTTCTGTTTCCGAGGAACTCAAGCACAGAGTCGAAAAGATTCCAATACCTATTGAGACAGAAGCTTTTGGAAAGCCAGTGAATCTCGGTGTATAGTAGTAAGCGTCTGAATAATCAATCGTAGTTACTATGACTTTTGTTCACAGCAGATATGGCATATTGCAATGATTGATGCAAGCGGTCATTGAGATTTTTTCCTACTAAATTCTGTCTGTCAATCATGCAGTGAACAGTTAAAATATCTGGTACCACCCTTTCCAAAAGGACGATAAACCCACCATGTCGACCCACCATTGCAGGAGCCTATCAGTGGCAATGGACATAATATTCGCAAGAGGAATGTTTTTCTCTTTAAAATAATCTTCGACAGTATTAAAAATAGATTTACCTTTGATATCTATATAATCAAGCTTCTTGCAAAAACCATATCTTGAATAATGTTTCCTACCTTTACAAACCGGACCTATGCCTACAGTAAAGCCTACATTACCTGGCTAGGTTGATTCATCAACTTAAAGGAAAATTCGATGGATATCAAAAATTTGCATAAAGAAATTTGAACGTCTTCGGCCATCTCATCATTTCGTCACCGTACTGAATCGTTGCTTATGGAATGTTTTTTTATTGCATTGGATGAGGCTGGCTGGTGTGAAACAGTTTCTAAAACTTCCTTGACAACCGGCAGTATCAACTCTACTTCGATGGTATGAGCTTTCCCAGATTTAGAAATAAATTTTGATATATTATAAGAAGCTATCGAACCATCGTCGCATTTTTGTGATGAGGTTGCTAGTAACCCTGAGACCGAAGACGCCTTCAGAAACGTTAAACAAGATGTGTTTGAGAAAAATGACAAATCTGTATTTTGTTTGTCAGGATAAGTTTTTTGGAAATGCTGCAGCTAACGGTATGATTTCATTACCTCATTAGATAAAACTTTAAACACATGGGTAATTGAGAGTTCAACAGTGATTGTACGAATCCCAACTTCAAGCACGTGGCACTGTATTGATGACACTTCTTTTTGTCAACAGACATTGTTAGTGTAAGCAAAATACAGACGATGAAAGAAAATCAACTATTTCTCAAAATTAATAAATAATTTATGATAAAAAATTAATTCGCGCACGTACCTGGTCAAATAAACTATGAGATCTAATCGAAACTGGGCAAAAAACCGCAAGGAAGCTTAAGAAACACGGGTCCAGTCAAACATTCATACTGAAAGCGCATGCACTTCAATTTTCACTAAATGGCTTGAATGAATCAGAGGCTATTACTACATCACTACTGACTCATGCGCTGAGCTGTGTTGGTTCAGATCGAAGAATAGGTGTCTTTTAAGTTCGTTTTATAGCTGGTACAACGGTGTATCGGATAATCCTTATTTATTATATTAATTTCATCTATTTTTCTTTAATATTAATTTTAGATTAATTTTATTTATTAAATAAATCTTAATTCAATAATTTTATTTGTAAGTTTTAAAATTAAATTTGAATGACAAATCATGCTCATCGCCCCCCTACCGCCCAAAACATATCCATCTCCCCCCTACCGTCCAAAACAAGTTCACCGCCTCTCAGCATACTCCCACCACCCCCAAGGGGGCGGTATCGCCCCCGTTGAGAACCAATGTTCTAAATGAATAATTTCTACTTTCGTAAAAAAAAAACGGTTTTATGCTAAAAAACAACAATTAGTGCGAAGCAGTAATAGAGGTTGGTGAACAGGGGTTATTTTTTTCATGGTGGTATTTCCTTTTGAACTCAATTAAACATAAAAATGAATGCATTATTGATGTGATCCATAAAGTATATTTTTTGCAGTGTTTTATTTGCCGATTTTCGTATCTGTAAGAAGCAGAATCTTGTAAATGAATTCTTAACCATTTTCCAAAAAGATAAAGTACTGAAATAGTCACCAGAGCTCCTAGCCGTAGAAAAATGCAAATTTTCGATCGCTTTCAGACTGCTATGAGCAAATGCTTATTGTCATTTTTGGAATTCAAAAGGTTTTGGGGGGTTTTGTCATCAGTCGAAATTCCTTCTAACTATAGAGCTCAAATCTTCAATGGAATACTGTGTCTGATGACAATTCAAACTTAAATCATCTCCAACTCACTACTAACAGAATTTAGCAATATATTGCAAACTCATGTTTGTGAAAATTGCAACACCATGAAGGACTTACGCGAGTGAGCTGAAACTTTCAGGAAATGCAAAGTAGAGCATAATATGCAAATGATTAGAATTCCAGACCCGTAGCGCATGCGTATGCTGAGCAGCGCCCTCTGAACGGCGGATGGATCCGAATAAATAGACGGCTGTAGCGAGGCGTTTATGGTTATTGGTGGTTGTCTGCTAGTGGTAAACGTTAGCTGAGACGTTACTTATGCCTCTTCGACAAAAGAGAGCGAGATTTCAACAACTTACGGAGTTTGAAAGAGGGAGAATCATCGGCCTTCGTGAAGCTGGATTGCCTTATCGAGCAGTAGCCGCTCGTGTGCAGCGTAACAGAAGCACAGTGATGCGTGTTTGGAAGCAGTGGACGGACGAGTGTCAGACAACTCGGAAATCCGGGAGTGGACCCCGAAATGTCACGTCAGCTCGCGATGATAGGCACCTGGTCCGCATGGTGCTGACAGACCGTAAAGGTTCCCTCTAGACAACTGGCAGCACAGTGGTCTATACCTACAAGTGTTTCATTGTGTGCTCCATCAATTCGTAGATGTCAACTGCAGCGTGGGCTGCGCGCAAAGACTCCTTTATACAGGATCACCATCACGCTAAATTATAGCCGTCTGCGGCTACAATAAACCTATCAGCATAGGAACTGGCGTGCTGATTGGCAGCGTGTCGTGTTTTCTGACGAATCCCGCTTTAATTTGTGGTACCATGATGACCGCATTCGTGTCTGACGCTATGCCGGTGAACGCCACTTTCCGGAGTGCATTATCGAAAGCCACAGTGGACGAACACCCGGAGTTATGGTCTAGGTTGCCATAGCATATCATGGACGATCTCAATTGCTACGAACTGTGGGTAATCTGAACAACAACCGGTACAGCAGTGAAGTTTTACAGCCCCAAGCTGTTCCCTTCCTTCAAGCCTTACCAGGCGCTGTATTTCAACAAGACAATGACCGTCCTCATATTGCTAGGACTGTTCAATCCTTCCTTTCATTGCGATAGGTACAGCTTCTTCCTTGGCCTGCGTATTCCCCAGATATGTCACCGATTGAACATGTGGGTCATTTTGTTGGTCGGCGTCTCGCTCGTGATCCTCGTCCTGTTGCTTCTACAGACGAACTTTGGGTACGCATACAAACTATATGGAGTGCTCTTTCTTAGACGGACATTCAAAATTTGCTTGACTCCATGCCACGTCGTGTAGCAGCGCTTATTGCGGTGCGTGGTGGCTACACAAAATACTGATTTCGATCTCTTGTTATTGTTTGTTTGCTTTGAAAGTTTAATCATTTATTTGTACCAGTACCACTCAACTGTGTAGTAAATTTCATTCAATTATGACGATTCCTTCCTGGTGTAGCAATTTTCACAAACAGGAGTTTAGAAGGGCAGTTATCCTTAGTAATTTTTATTCCTTTTTCCCCTTTTGCTACCTTGCACAATATTTATTAACAGCTCTGTGCCTGATGACAATATAAAATACAAATGCTAAAAAACAAGATAATTTTACCATGAATCAAAATTTATCCCATTCCCAACTTAGAAAAAACTATCAAACTTAAAATTAAATACACCCAAACTACGATGGAGACAGTAAAAGACACCATGAAGGGAGACACTAAAAGATTAGTAAGATCAAAAATTTGGGATATTGAAAACCAAACATTTTTTTTTAAAATTCTGTTAAAATATAGCTTTACCGACATTTTAAAAATTACGTAACATGTATTTAATTCAATTTATTTCAAACCATGTCAATAACTCTTTTTTTCTTTTCTGCTTTGCCACGTTTCTTTTCTGATATATCTACATTTGCTTCAACCTCTTATAATATTTCCGATTCTTTACAAGCATACTGAAACATTACTGTTCACTGTGATAACTTCCTCATAATTAACACTACTTTTTAGAATCTTTAATTCTGCAAGTTTCCTTCCTACTTTATAAACATATATTTTTATGTACTTTTTAAAAGAATAATTCCGATACTTTCTTTTCAATTCATAATTCAAAAATATTATTTACTAAAATATTATACCCTTACTTTCACCTTTATCTCTTATCATAAAATTGAAAATGTTAATCTAATGAAAACCAACAGTTGTTTAAATTTGTATTATTAATCGGAAATGAATGCTTAATTTTGACCTGAAAACAACTACTCGCCAAGCCGAATATAAGTTATTCTGCAAGATTACACGAACACATTTATACTTAAAAAACAGTTATAGACTATTTCGATTTCCTAACTAAGGGCAGTAAAAATTTATTCATTACCAAAAGAAGAAGAAAAAAGACTTAAGGAGGAAGATGTTCTAAACTTACCCATAACTTAAGTCATGTTAATGCATAGTTTCAGCCAATTTGCATAAAACGTTTGCAGCAAGTTCAGTATGACCCAAAATGTCTTTCCAAGGTGTTGAACTCAAAATGACTTTGGAATGTTGACAAAAGTACTCTTGAGCGTACTTCATAAGATCATCGTCTTGGTGTAAATCAGCCAGAAGAAGAAGATCACAAACATTTTCTGTTGATACGTCTTTCTTCAAAACAGTAACACATCGTTCTTTTAGTATACCTATTTGATATTTATCAGCAACAAAATATAGAGAAAGAGCAGTGGACCATCCGAGTTCATCTAAAGGTTCAAAGTTCAAAAATTTAACAAACAAGGACATAGTCTGGTTGTCGATATCATCAATGTTGACTACGTTACATTCATTTTCCTTCATTTTTCTTTCGAACATAGCTTTAAACACTGGTGACTTGGTGCACAAGACAGCTTTGAGCACAGAAAACTCTCGGGTTGGTGTTCTGAGAGCTACCAAGCTGAAATCTCTCTTTTTAAACAGACTACGTAACTCATCCAGATCATCAAAAGTATCATCAGTCTGCGTTTGTTGAATTTTTGCATCTTTTTTATTCTGAATTTTAAAATGAGTCGCTGCATTGATAGGAAGTTCGAAGGAAAATGGAAATGGAAACATATCACTCGGCTTTAAAGTTGAAAAAGTTAGAATAGGTCGATTGTTCAAGTTGCATTCCTTTCCTAACCTGGACACCATAACAGACTGAGAAGACTCTGTTATATATTCGTTGCACATTCGAAAACTTATTGTGAGGGATCCATCAGGTAAATAAACCCATTTCTCCTCTGTAAGCTTTTTAAAATCTACTAAAACATTACCATGACTATCCTCGCCAGCTTTGAACCTTTTTTTACCGTTTTCGAAAATGGTAATCCATCCTGAACTCGTTAATAAGAACAAGGAATAGTGAGCAATAAGTAACTCGGGATTAGTTAGATTGAGGTAAGCAACCAGGTAACCCTCGTTCATCCTTAAAATAACTTGCCAGTTCGATGGCATGCTTTCGATTCGAAATATTTCACTATTTATGCGAAACCTATTTGATGGTCCACAAATAAAATTTTCAATTCTCCAATAAATTGTGAATCCGAATGTTTCATCACCCATAGTTAAAAGAAAAAGTGGATATAAATAATCAAACAAATCGAAAGAAAATGACACGATCGTAGATTACACGTTCCTTACTTTAGTTTAATACTTGATATGGCATAAACTGTTCATCTTGACTTCGTTGTTATGATAAAATTATCTTATCATTAAGAAATGTTGCGCTATCTTTAACCCAGCATAATTGATTTGCGTACATATAAGACTCCCGTATCAACTTGAAAACGAAACTTCATACTTAACAACGATTTATTTGGTTTTTATGTGAGAAAAATGTTAGTTTCTTTCAGGAGATTAAAATAAAATGACCTTTCAGATATTAAGATATCATCAGTTGTATGTTTATAATTGGAAAATTAATCGTGGAAACAAGAAATCTGTAGGAAATATGAACTAAACAACTGATTATAGACTGAGACATAAAAATTTACATAAATTCAAAAAAAAAGTTTATGATAATACAAAAAATAGATCATAGACATAACTTCCCTAGACGCAATGCAAACTAGTTCATCAATGTTTAGGGCGATGCCTGTGTATAAAGGTAAAAGCAACATTTAGAGGTACAACCAGTGCTGGGGTTGGGGAGGAGTAGAAGAATTTGTCTTGTTTGTTTGTTCTGTATTTTTGCACGATTGATAAACAGTTATACTAAGATATTTCTTTCAGAATACGTTTATATTATCTATGGTGATTCAATCTGCAAACATATTTCGGCATAGAAATAGGGAATAAAATGGCGATTGGCGGAAGATCCTGAACTTAATAGTTGTCCAACAACCGGTTCACAGGTGACGCCTCTCCTGACAGTCATTTTCCTTCCTATGTTCCAACTCAGTTCGTACTGCTTGTCTACGATAGGTACTCTGCCAGACATTCGTCTGGAGTTGTGGCAGTGACTATGGTAGCGAGGTATAATTATTTCAAGTAGGGATGCGGGATCCCTCTTCAGGACTGGTTTGGGCGAAAGAAAAGGAGACCTCTTCATCGAAGCCACCCTCCCTGAAATGCCCTCTTCTTGTTTCCATAGCACCAGACTTCCGCAGACTTAGTGGCGGTCAGAGTACTTATCTTAGACAAACAGTACGATGCTCTGCTAAATTTGAGTATATTAATCACTCTGCAATTGTTTTTCTAGTATAGCACCGAGTAAGTGCCCCGTGTAAATGAAAATTGCAATAAAATCGTTACAAAATTGGGATCCAGTACCAAATATGACAACTGCTCTTTTATTGTCCCCTTCTCAAAAAAAGTACTAAACAATTTTGTGCAGAAAATTTTAGTGAAAACGTTACAAAAGTGGGCTCCTGTAAGAAATATATTCTTAACTGCTCCCTTAATACCCCATCACAGAGAAACCACTAAACAGTTTTGGGTGGATAATTGTAGTGAAAATGTTACAAAATTAGGTTTTAGTACGAAATATACTTCTAACTGCTCCCTTCCTTTCATAGAGAAAACACTAAATAGTTTTGTGTGGAAAATTGGAGTTTAAATGCTACAAAATTGGGTTCAAATAAAAATAAAACTGCAATGTTTTGTTCGAATCAACTTGCAGTACTAGTCAACATAGTTGTCAGCCTCAGCTACCATAAAATACCAAATTTGGTGTAACCTTTGTTCCAGCTCAAGTAACAATCTTGAAGGAGGACTCAATGCAGCAATTGGTCTGCCCTGCCAAGGTAATTCTAAACTACCTCTATTATCTAACAAACTAAACTTGGCTAAAGGTTTTAAAATATATATATACTTACTTACCTTTCAACACAAAGTTGTCAGTTGCAGAACAACTACAATTTACAAAATAAGCATATTCCATAAATTGTAGATTGATTAGTAAACCAAATTTAATGCAATTTGTAAATGTCTTTAGTGACCATTACAGACGATATTTTTTGTCAGCTTTTTGGTACAAAAAATGTTTATTGATAAGAAATAGGTTTTTGTTTCCTTTTCTGTGATTTAATCTTTTGTTAGAACTACTAAATGAACATTTTTGTTTCACTTATGCGTATTCATTAGTTCTAACCATGAATAACTGCTTGAATTAGGATTGGTAAAATAATAATAAAAATATTTATCAGGATCAGTTTTTCAGTATTATATCCACTCACATTGCACAGTGCTCATAAAAATAAACGGACCACCCGAATAACTTTTGATCTAATGATCAGATTTTCACGCTTTAGAATTCAGTCTCAAAGGTTCAAGGGAGTAACTTAAAATATGCTAATTAATTAGTGCAATTAATATTTTGAGTAAAGAAATCGGACACAGAAAAAACATTCTCTGAATAAATACATCATTTTTCGAAGGAGTCTGATTTCTGACACTAAAAATATAGGAGGTAGCCTCAATCCGGGAAATATGGTCACAATAGTTGGAATAAAATTTGGACCCATTAAAGTTAATAAAATTTTTTTACACTTTTTTTTAATGTATTTCACCATATCTCGAGAACTGTTTAAGTGAATTGGAAAACTTTACTCACAATTCTTAAATTCGTTTATTTAATGATAATTCTATGCAAAAAGTAATTTTAACTCTTCATTATTTGCTATATTATTTCCTTTAAAAATAGTCAAAATATTTTGAATAGTAATTTATATATTATTTCAAATCATTTAAAAGAATGTAATTTTATACAGCAAAATACAAAATTTGAGCGAAATCGGTGAGATAGTTTTTGAGAAATCGAGTCTTAAATATACGATTTTTTAAATATTCAAATTTAAAATACTGTTTTTGTGCACACTGTATATTGTAAAAATGACGACACTAACTTTGAATTAATATTAACTTTGACCATAAAAGAATATGCTTATAATTTTTAAAAAAGTAAGTGATAAAAAAAAAAAACGTCGAAACTTACCCAGTTAAACCTGAGAGATTTTAGAGCCTAGTCTCCGCTAATTTGCACAAAACTTTTGCAACCAGTTCAGTATGAACTAGAAAATCCCTCCATTGTGTTGAAGTCAGAATGGCTTTGGAATGCATGCAGAAGTACTCTTGACCATTTTTCATAAGATAGTTATCTTGATACAAATCTGCCAGAAGTAGAGCATCTCAGATGTTTTCGTCAGACAATTCTCTATTCAGCAGTGAAGCGCATTCCTTTTTTAATGAATCTATCAGATACTTGTCAGCGACACTGTATAGCGAAACAGTGTCGCTCCCTTTAAGATTTCCCAAAGGTTCATAATGCAAATATTTAATAAACAAGGACATGGTTTAGCTGTCGATATCATCAATATCCATTACGTTCGAGTTAGTTTCTTTCATTCTTCTTTCGAACATTGCATTAAACACGGGTGACTTTGCACACAGGACAGCTTTATGCACAAAAAACTCCTTGGTTGGCATTCGGAGAGTTACGAAGCTGAATTCTTTTTCTGTAAAAAGTTTACGTAAATCATCCGCATCTTTTACATTAATGTTTGTATCAGTTTGCGTATGTTGAGTTTTCATTTCTTTTATGTTTTGGCTGTTTAAACTTGTCCTTGCATAGTCATGCCGTTCAAAGCAAAATGGGAAAGAAAACAAATCATCCGGTTTTAGAGTTGAAAACGCTTGAAGGGGTCTATGGCACAAATCGGTTTCATTTCTCAACCTGGAAACCATAGCAGACTGAAAATTTTCCGTTGTGTTGAAGTATCAGATCTGAAAACTTATAGTAAGAGAGCCATCTGGTAAATAAATCCATTAATCTTTTTTAAGCTTTTTCAAATCTATAATTTTACTACCATTATCATCTCTGTCAACTTTAAATATAAGGCCTTTACAAATGAAGATGAACAATAAGTTTAATATCAACAACAAAAGGAAACAAAACATTGATTGAATTTGAACTAGTAAAAATGGTTTTAACTTAAGATAATAGAAAGGTCTGAGGAATGAACCAGTTAAATAACTTGCATAAAATTAGCAACAAAAAAAAAATATCTGCTTTTAATCTGTGATAAGATGTTTCTTCTTACAGTTTATTTTAAAATATTACACACAATTGGAAAACTATCAGTAATTTCACAATTATATTACGCTTGAAACACGTATACTGTATATGCCCACTTATTATTATTATTATTTTTTTAAGATTCAGAGTGACAATAAATCTTAAGCATCTATAATAGCTTTTGATTAAACATATACGATTTGCAACGATTTTGACTACCATTATACATAAAAAAAATTAAAAAGTATGTGTAAAACATAATTCAAGTACTGTCAATTTAAAAAAAAACAACTGCAATTAGTATAAATTTACATCGGTAGCTTCTCTTTGCATTTTAATGAATTTTGAGGCAGGTACATTGTCTACGTCGCACTAGAACTCCTAAATTCGGTTATTTAATGATAATTCTATGCAAAAAGCAATTTTAACTATTCATTATTTTTATTATTTCATTTAATAATAGTCAAAAAGTTTTGTACAGTAATTTACATAATATTTTACATCATCTTAAAGATTCCAATTTTATACAGCAAAATACAAAATTTGAGCGAAATCGGTGGAATAGTTTTTTAAAAATTGAGTTTTTAACATACGATTTTTTAAATATGCAAATTTAAAATCATATTTTTGTGCGCACTGTACATTGCAAAAATGACGACACTAACTTAGAATTAATATTAACTTTGACCATAAAAGAATAGAGAGATTTTAGAGCCTAGTTTCGGCCAATTTGCACAAAACTTTTGTAATCAGTTCAGTATGACCAAGAATACATCTCCATTGTGTTGAAGTCAGAATGGCTTTGGAATGCATGCAGAAATACTTTTGAGCGTAATTCATAAGATTGTCATGTTGATGCAGATCAGCCAGAATCAGAGCATCTCAGACGTTTTCGTCAGACAGTTTTTGAATCTATCTGATACTTAGCTGCGACAATAGCGAAACAACATCGCTCTGCTTAAGATCTCCCAGGGATTCATAATGCAAATATATTTAATAAACAAGGACATGGTTTGGCTGTCGATATCATCAATATCCACTACGTTCAAGTTAATTTCTTTCATTTTTCTTTCAAGCATTGCATTAAACACGGGTGACTTTGCACACAAGACAGCTTTATGCACAAAAAACTCCTTGGTTGGCGTTCGGAGAGTTACGAAGCTAAATTCCTTTTCTGTAAAAAGTCTACGTAAATCATCCGCATCTTTTAAATTAATGTTTGTATCAGTTTGCGTATGTTGAATTTTTATTTCTTTTGTGTTTTGGCTGTTTAAACTTGACATTGCATAGTCGTGTCTCTCAAAGAAAAATGGGAAAGGCAACAAATCACTTGATTTTAGAGTTGAAAACGTGTGATAGGGTCGATGGCACAAGTCTGTTTCATTCCTCAATCTGGAAACCATAACAGACTGAAAACTCTCCACTGTGCTGTAGTTCCAGATATGAAAACTTATAGTGAGAGAGCCATCTGGTATCTAAATCCATTCATCTTCTTCAAGCTTTTTAAAATCTGTAATTTTATTACCATTATCATCTCTGTCATCTTTAAACTCAAGGTTTTCACAAACGTTAATCCATCCAGAACGCATCAATAGGAAAATTGAATAAGAAATGAGGGGCTGTTGAAAAAACTCTCTATTTAATAGGAAGGCATATAGCTCATTTTCTGTCGTATTTAATATTATTTCCCAATGCGATTTCATGCTTTCATTTAGAAAAATTTCACTAGAAATGCGAAAATTGTTAGACGGTTCTCGACTAAAATTTTCGATTCTTCAATAAATTGAAAATTTAGGTGCTTTATAGTTCACATAAACGGGTGCAAAATTAGGAACAAGTGAAAAAAAAGTTGAAGAATCTGAAGTTATACTTATAAAATATTGATAGGAAAAAATAGAATAAATTACAACGAAATTGTTGGACTAATGCAGTTTTTTCTACTCTGTAATAGACTTCTGTTAATGTTTTGCAAGTTGAGATGAAAATTATCAGTAAAACTTGTACTATCTTTAAGTCAGACAGTCTTTATATTTGCACAATGAGTTCGATATAATCAGTAAAATATAACAAAGCTTTCTCTCTTCTATATTCCCAACACAGAGAAAGCACTAAACAGTTTTGTGCAGAAAATTGCATTGAAAACGTTAGAAAATTGTTCCAGTAGAAAATACTAAACAGTTTCGTGTGGAAAATTGTAGGGAAAACGTTACAAAATTTTGCTCCAGTAAGAAATATATTCCTAACTGTTACTTTAATGCCCCAACACAGAGAAAACACTAAACAGTTTTGGGTGGAAAATCGTATAGAAAACGTTACAAAGTTTGGGTCCAGTAAAAGATATATTCCTAATTGTTATTTTAATGCCCCATTGCAGAGAAAACACTTAACAGTTTTGTGTGGAAAATTGTACTGAAAACATTACAAAATTTGGCTCCAGAAAGAAATATACTCATAATTTCTCCTTCAATGCCCCATCACAGAAAAAATACTAAACAGTTTTGTGTAGAAAATTGTAGTGATAATGTTGCAAAATTAGGCTCTATGAAAAAATATATTACTAACTGCTCCATCATAGGGAAAACACTAAACAGTTTTGTGTCGAAAAAATTGTACTTAAAACGTTACGAAATTGGGCTCTAGTAAGAATATATTAACTGCAAACGCTTTGTTGGCACCGACTTGCAGTGCTGCTCGACCTAGTTGACAGCCATCGTAAAATACCAAACTTGGTGTAACTTTTGTTCCTGCGCAAGTAATGTCCTTGAAGGAGGACTCAAAGCAGCAATTTGTCTGTCCTAACAAGGTAATTTTAAATTATCTCTATTATCTCATAACTAAATTTAATTAAAGGTTTTAAAATATATATACTTACTACCCTTTCAACACGAAGTTGTCAGTTGCAGAAACAACTACAATTTACACAATAAGCAGATTTTGTAAATTGTTGATTGATTAGTAAACCACATTTAATGCCATTTGTAAATGTCCTTAGTGATCATCACAGGCGATGTTTTTTGTCAGCTTTTTGATATAAAAAATGTTTATTCATAAAATATAGTTTTTTCTTCTTAACATAATCTATTGTTAGAACTACTGAATATGCATATTTGTTACACTTATGACCATTCATTAGTTCTAACTATGAATAACTGCTAATGAATACGCATATTTATAAATTCTAAAGTAAATTCTTTGAACAATTAAGATTAACCTTTGGCATGTCAAAATCCATATATTAGGACAAGTTTTTCAGGGTGATATCCACTCACATTGTACAGTGTCCATAAAAATAAAATGACCACCTGAATAACTTTTGATCTAATGATCGAATCTGCAGGTTTTAGGACTCAATCATAATGATTCGAGGGGATGACTTCAAATATGCTAATTAATTAGTGCAGACTATATTTTAAGTTACAAAATCGGACATAGAAATGCACTTTCTTTGAAAGGCACCATTTTTCGACGGATTCAGATTCCTGACTCCAAAAATATAGGAGGTAGCCTCAATCTGGGAAATATGGTCACAATAGTTTGGTCAGGATAGCAGTTGAAAGTTTGGATCCCTTTAAGTTAAAATTTAATTCATTTTACGTATTTCATCATATCTCGAGAACTGTTTTAGGTGGATTGAAAACTTTTGCACACAACCCTAAAATTAGTTTATTTAAGGATAACTCCATGCCAAAAATAATTTTATATATTCATTATCTTTTATTAATTTAGTTAATGATAGTCAAAAATATTTGGATTTTAATCTATATAATTTTTTGCGTCATTTTATAGAATGTAATTATTTATAACAAAATACAAAATTTCTGCGAAAACGGTTGAATAGTTTTTGAGAAATCTAATTTTAAATATACGACTTTTTTAAAGGTACAAATTTTAAATACCATTTTTTGTGCACTGTTGATTGCAAAAATGAATATACTAACTTTGAACAAATACTAATTTTAATCGTAAATTAATAGGCTTATATATTCGAAAAAAGTGATTGATGACGGTAAGGAATCGAAACTTACCCAGTTATACTTGAGAGATTTTAGAGCCGACTCTTGGCCAATTTGCTCAAAACTTTTGCAACCAGTTCAGTGTGATCAAGAATAACCCTCCATTGTGTTGAAGTCAGAATGGCTTTGGAATGCATGCAGAAGTACTCTTGAGCGTAATTCATAAGATCGTCATCTTGATGCAGATCAGCCAACACAAGAAGATCACAGATGTTTTCGTCAGACAATTCTCTATTCAGCAGTGAAGCGCTTTCCTTTCTTAATGAATCTATCTGATACCTAGCAGCGACACTGTATAGCGAAACAGCATCGCTCCATTTAAGATCTCCTAGGGGTTCATAATGCAAATATTTAATAAACAAGGACATAATTTGGCTGTCGATATCGTCAATATCCACTACGTTCGAGTTAGTTTCTTTCATTCTTCTTTCGAACATTGCATTAAACACGGGTGACTTTGCACACAGGACGGCTTTATGCACAAAGAACTCCTTGGTTGGCGTTCGGAGAGTTACGAAGCTAAATTCCTTCTCTGTAAAAAGTTTACGCAAATCATCCGCATCTTTTACATTAATGTTTGTATCACTTTGCGTATGTTGAGCTTTTATTTCTTTTATGTTTTGATTGTTCAAACTTGCCATTGCTTTGTCGCGTCGTTCAAAGCAAAATGGAAAAGGAAATAAACCATTTGGTTTTAGAGTTGAAAACGTGTGATGGGGTCTATGGCACAAATCTGTTTCATTCCTCAATCTGGAAACCATAACAGACTGAAAACTCTCCACTGTGCTGTAGTTCCAGATCTGAAAACTTACAGTGAGAGAGCCATCTGGTACATAAATCCGTTCATCTTCTTTAAGCTTTTTCAAATCTATAATTTTATTACCATTATCATCTCCGTCAACTTTGAACGTAAGGTTTTCACATATGCTAATCCATCCAGAACGCGTCAATAAAGAAATTGAATAAAAATCGTTGAATCGTTTGCGATTAATAGTTTTTTTTAATAGGTAGGCACATAGCTGCCCTGTTGCCACATCTAATTTGATTTGCCATACCGATTTCATGCTTTTATTTAAAAATGTTTCACTAAAAATACAAAAATTGTTACACGGTTCTCGGTTAAAATTTTCGATTCTCCAATAAATTGTGAATTTACGTGCTCCACGTTTCACATAGGATTCAAGAGTGGGAAAAAATGGAAAAGAAGTTGAAAGCTCTGAAGCCATACTTTTAAATTATTTTTTGGAAAAAAAATAGAATAAACTAAAATGAAACTAAGACTGAGGGAACTTTCTACTCAGTTATGGACTTCTGTTAATGCTTTTGCAAGTTAAGATAAAAATCATAAAATAAGATAATACTTGCACTATCTTTTTCTTTGCAAAAAAGATAAAACTTGTACTATCTTTAAGTCAGACAGTCTTTATTTTTGAACAATGAGTTCGATACCAATTGTAAAAGGTAACAAAAGATTGTTTTAATTCATTAAATTTAAACGAGATAAAATGATTTGAACTTAAAATATTAGATATGTATGGGGAATCAATGAGTTAAGTAACTTCAATAAAATTAGCACAACCGAAAGAAGTTCCGCTTTTAAAATGTAATAATATGCCTTTTCTTACAGTTTATTTTAAAATATTGCACACAATTGGAAACTATCCATAATTTATCGATTATACTACGTTTGAAAAAAGTATACACACATCAGGACTCAAAAAAACTCAGAAATTTTACCCGTCCCCGAGGAAGTCTTGTCCAACAACGTACCCGTCCTCCTTTGAAACTAACCCATAGCTTCAAAATAAATAAAAATATAATTTTCTCTTATTTATTACTAACATTTATAAAAATTGCACAATGAATTAGTAGTTACAAGGATTACAAATACTAGGATTACACTATACCGTAATAATTGAAATACTAAGTCACTAATAGTAATCTAGTATTTCTTTTATGAAATAATTTAATGACAAAGGTCAAGTTATCTGAAATGTCAATTTAACCGAGGGTACAGCGTTTTTTAAATGAATCAAACATGACGCTTGTCAGTTCCACAATCAAGCCAATGATTTACAGAGGTTTCTGCACAGAAATCTGAAGGGGTTTTCCATTTAGGTAGATGTTCATAATTGCTTTTAACGCTTCTTGTTTAAGAACAGTACATAATGTGTTTCTTTTGTAAGTTCATTGATGAAAAGCCTATTTTAACCGCTGCAGTACTCCCAGACAGAAAAAACACCGATTCCACCATGCGCTGTATGGTGGGTCATTTTGTTGCATTAGGTCTTTATAAATAGCTTGGGCTAGGAGGGCAGAAGTTTTCTAGTGTTTAACGATGTTATGTATCTTAAATTTTAATGACACCCTTCAAAATTTAATATATATTCCAACAAAAATTGAAAATGTATCATGAACATTAACGGGAAAAGGGCCGTCCGCACGGACGTCGGATTCGAGAAATTCGTTGTCCGCGTGGAATCTTTGACAGCCGAGGACGGGCGGACGGGTGGTTTTTCGAGCCCTGACACATATGCCCTCTTCTTCGTATTTTTTTATAAAAGATTTGGAATGACAATTAATTTTACGCATCACCTACAACTTTTTATTAAATAAATTCGATTTGCAACGATTTCAACTGCATAAAAATTTAAAAAGTATGTATAAATTTTATTGGCAAATTTTTAAAAAAAAACTGTGATTGCTTTGATTAGTAATTAGCTATTTAAAAATTGTGGGAAGTCAGTATGCCAGGTTTTGAATCTGTGCGAATAGTATGAATTTACACCAGCAGTTTCTCTTTGAACACTGAGGGAGGGAGGTACTTTATTTACGTCGCACTAGAGTTGCACAATGAACTACAGGCGACGGTCTGGGAAACATATATCCCAAAGAATAATCTGATCTATCGCCAGTTTGACCCTCTGCAGAGGGGATAGCTTCTTGGTAGCCTGACTACCTGTTCTCGAAGTCGAGCCCTTTACGGTGGAACATTTTAACGAGGACTGATACCGCGCACACTCGATCCTTATCTGGGTTGATCAAAGTGGTCATCTTCCCGCTTACTGATAGCAGCAGTGATACTTGACTTCAGTGTTCTAATGGGAATCGTGTCTTTACGATTAGTCCACTGCAGGACCTAATGAATTTTGAGACTGCATATTTTGTGAATTACTATGAATATAAAATAGCGGCTCTCATCTTTTTTTTTTTGGTTGTTGAATTCTGAAACCTTTTTTGTCCTAAGACTTTTTCTGTCTTAAGTCTTTTTTAAATCATTATGAAAAAATTTCATTACCAAGTGTGAATTGATTACAAACGAAAGAGTATTAATATTTTCGAAAATAATTTGTGAATGAATGAAGAATGAGATTTTTTTCATTTTACACCAATATTAATCATAAAATTGGGTGTCAAGCAGTTGAATTCCCAGGACTGGACAGTCATCTTGCTTTCATTTATTTTAGTGTACACATAAACCGAAAATGAGTTTGCTGAAATATATTCTCAGATGAAAAAATAAATAAAACAAAAGACCGAAAATAAACGTTAGGAAAATTTAACAAAAAACACACTTTATTGCTGAATTTGATTATTTTTATTCAATGCGACATTGTTCATAAATTCATACTTCATTTATTACTAGGAAAAAAACCTTGCTTTTTATAATCTTTCCTCGCCTGGATTTTAATTTAATAATTTCATAAAAATGAAGGAATTATAAAATATTTAATTAATTATTAATTCCGATACAAATTTTTATTTGTTTATTCAATTCGATAAAATTTTTTTTAGCTTATTTTGATTTTTAAGAACAATGTAATAGCTTTCAAAAAAAATTCTATAGTTATGAAAAATTATTGAGGGGGCACGTGCCCCCTCGACGATACGCCTTGAATATTACAAGCTTCTCTCTTAATTGGTTATATTACAATTTTAACTTAGATCCGATTCATTTTTTAACATTTATTAACTTATTAGCTATAGCAGCTGCTATAGCTAATAAGTTCTGTTTCAATTCATAGAAAAGTAACTAGCTAAATTTAAATTATTGGAAGAAGAAATAGTTGAAAACAAAATAAGAATTCAAAGAGGAAAATAATGATAAATCCGATCGCAATTAATTTTCATTGTACTGTGTCATTTTAGAATTTTGATAACAATTTACGATACAATATTAAAATATTGTTTTGAATAAAATAAGTTCTTATTTACTCCAGTTATATATTCCTTAAAACCTGCCAATATTGAGTAACATAAACAATCCAATAGCCAAAGAAGAGTTAGGAGAGACGAACCACTTCGGGTTTGAAAACGTATGTTAGTTGCTTATAATTATGCTGCCATCTAGTGACAATTATAAACATAAAAGCAACTTACTTTCTCCTTTAAAAAGAGAATCATACATAGAACTACTTTTTATGCTACCAACTCGTCCTTAAAAAGGCTTGACTATATTGATTTTCCTAAATAAACAAAATAATTATCAAATATATCAGTGTGAAAAAAGGACGGAAAACAAATAAAGCAACAATATATTTATTAATATTAACCAATTTAAAACACCATCTTTAAATTTTAGGTTCAGCATAAAAGTTTTACCCCATTTATTTCAAAATAAGGCACACATTTCCTCACATGGAAAATAAACATAAATTACAATTTTCATGTTTCTAGTCTTCCTGTCAATTAGGTATCTTGAAGAGATGACTCATTTATTGACCACGAAGAGAATCTAAAATAATGAGAATGATTAATTAACATAAAAATACAGAAACAAAAATTGTTATAAATTTCAATTATATTTTACTCTGATTTTTAGAGAAATAACTCATTCATTAATTAACACAAATGTAAACGATTTATATATCATATGCCCTCTTCTTCGTATTTTTTTATAAAAGATTTGGAATGACAATTAATTTTACGCATCACCTACAACTTTTTATTAAATAAATTCGATTTGCAACGATTTCAACTGCATAAAAATTTAAAAAGTATGTATAAATTTTATTGGCAAATTTTTAAAAAAAAACTGTGATTGCTTTGATTAGTAATTAGCTANTATATATATATAGTGGTACAAAACGTGGCAGTGGCACAAAACCTTCAGAAACATTGATGTAGGGTATACTGGGCAATTTATACCGTCTAGTAGCACTTAAGTCGACGGAAAAAGTCGACGTGTTTCATGTTCATTTAACAATCAAGTTTTTTACCTTAATTGGTTTTAGTTTTTCCTTTGGCAACTATACAGGTCGTTTAAGTCAAACGGTTCAATACTTCTAAGAGAGATATGTTAAATGATTTAAGTTATAATAAAACATAGCTGTAAAGCTATTTCAAATCCTATGTGAATGCAAGTTTTTACAATACATTCCAAAATATAAATTTAGAAAAATAAAAATACCACTTCAGATGTGCAAAAACGGACAGTCCGAACTGAGGAGGTATCTATAATATAGAAGAGCTCGGTTTCCTTTTTATCATAGTTTTTAGAAAATTTGCAGACAAGGAAAATAAAAAAAAACACAGTTTAAATGCCTCACACTTCAAGCAGAGTGATGATATTACGATGATCAACTAAATACATCATCTTGCCGTGGAGATTTATCTTAGCTTTAGAACGGACAAATAACTTAAATACAATCAGATGGGGTGACTTTGTGCAAACTGTCATTTTTTTCAATTTTTGAGTCGTGCCATCTAGGGGTATTTTTTTAAAGCTCGGTATCAACTGATTTGAGTTGTTAACATAACAAAATAATGGTTTACCAAGAACTGGCAATGTAAACATCATCGTTCGTGGAAAATTGTGAGCTCAAGTTACAAACAGTTTCAAATTTTTAACGTCGCAAAATCAGAGGCTGGAGAGTCTGCTCGGTTGAAGAAGTTCTAGTTATCCTGGCCAGGAAGGTAGGTTATACTTTACAAGTCTTATCAATTGGGATAAAAAATGATACATAAATGTTTGTTTCTAATTACTATAATGTTAGTAAATTAATAATTAATAAAAAATGCACCCTGCGGTGACTCTGTGCAATTTTTTTTTACAGAAAAACATGCCAAGGACTTATTAAAGAAAGTCTGGAGCAAGAAACTATTGTGATTACTACACCAAAGAAGCGTTAGAAAAATGTTTGGCAGAAGTAAAAAATGGCTTATCCGTTTCGAAAGAGTCAAACAAGTTCGGAATTTACCGAAACACGATTTCGTACAAAATTCATGTGAAGCATTCGAAATCTCACTGTGAATATTATTTTCATTTTCATATTGTTATTTTTCATTTCAATTTCCATTTGTTAATTGTTTACCTAGAATTAACTAGATAATCTGCTCATTAATGTAAAATTAAAATCTTCCCTAAAACAAAATCCACTTTCCAGGGTAAATTATTTCATTTTTCAAATTACCTAGATAATCTGCTCATTAGTGTAAAAATAAAATCTTCCCTAAAACAAAATCCGTATTTTCGGTTAATTGATAAATTAACTAGAGTAAATTGTTTCATATTTCAAATTACCTCGATAATCTACTCATTACGGTTTAAAAATAAAATCTTCGCTAAAACAAAATCTACGTTTCTGGATGCTTAAATTAACATAATGTGATTCATTTTTCTCTATCTAAGAAATAGGTGACTACAACCAACAAATGACAAAATCAATCAGCATGGACATGGACGCCGGCTTAAAAACTATACTTTCAAGAATCGAAAGGTTGAAAATATTATTACAATAAAGAATTAACAATACAAATAATTAACATAATGCCATACATTTATTTTCCGATATCTAATGAAAAAAGTTAAAACAGTTAACAAATGAATTTATAAAATGAGAGAACAAACTTTTGAAGTCTCTTCTGAAGCCGTTAATCCGCATATTACGAAGTTCAAGTGGACCGGGAAATCTTGGTTATTAGGGTATTGGGTCCATGTCCAAGTGGTTGCGAGTTCGAACTCGCCGGCTGAAGACTCCCCGTGTACAAAATGGTGACTGTTACACACTAAATCTGTCGGGGTCATAAAGCCCTCCAAGTTCCCATAAAAAAAAACTGTGGGGGGTACTGAAAAGGATCGTGCTTCTGGTTCATGTTAAAATTACGGACGGTAGGTTGGAGTGTGAATGTGTTCTCTCTGTAAAATGGGCTGTGACGTAAGTATACGGCAAAAGCTGAATTCTTTTCCACAGATGGCGCCACTGAAAAACAAAAAGGAAGAAGCGTAGTCTCTTGCTTTAATGGCATACGACTACAACAACCAAGATAAAATATGAAAAATTGATGATCCTGCCCCTGAGTGAAAAATGCGGGATTAGTTAACCTCCAGATTAGCAATATGATGTGCACAGTACCGATTTTTGATTATTAGTGTATACATTAATTCTTTACTAATGTAGGGAGTGCTTATTATTTTTTAAACTTAAGCATTTTTACATTATTTTAAACTTTATACCTGGACCAAACTGATTTTTGTATACTCGTTTTGTTTGTAGGTAGTAATGAGGTAAAAATTATATCATGAGTTATTAAGTTTCTACCATGAGCCATGTAATGAGAAAGTCACTTTTCCTTTCACGGGTTGTTCTACTACATTACGATGTCTAATATGTCCCCGCCAAGGTTGCTATGCACTTGGAATTAAACACAAAACACTGTTCATAAGAAATCGACGGCACAACTCAAAAAAGGATTTACCATTTCAGCAATTGGTATTAACTAAATATTACTTAAGATTATTAAACTTAATGTATGCAATTAAAACTTTAAAGTATTTAATGCTCAGAGTGATCAAGTTTAGCTTTGCATCTTTGATATGAAAATATACATTAAATCAAGTTATTATTTTTGCACATATTTCAGCGAAAAAAAACTTTTGATACTATTTTTAAATAATTCGTTCGCAGAATATTGAACCACTAAACCAAACAAATCCACGAAAGATCAAACACATCTGAAAATCTTTTTTGTTTCTGTAACTTTGATTTTTGTCTGAAATATGTGAGCTGTCGAGCTATAAATCATAGATTTATAAACTGTCATTTTATTAATTTGAAAACTACATCAGGCAATCTTAATGGACCTATTCGCTGGTTTGCTTGCTTACGAAATTCGTTCTTTATTTTCCTTTCTAGTCGCTTACTGCATCAAGAATAGCTCATAATGATGGTTATTATAGCTACACGCTATTCATAAAAATATGAAATGGCAATAAAGGCAATATTTTCTTCAAATCAACGCTGATTTATGAAACGTTACTTGTTATTAAGATAAATACGACTTAATTATATAATCTAAATTAATATGATCTATAATATATCATTTTTGTTACATTATCTTTATTATATTATTCATATTGTATTACATTATATTATCTATATTATATTATCTATATTATGTTATCTTCATTCCTATTAAGAACTTATATTTGTCTTCTTTGTCTGACGTCTTTACTCGTTAAAGTTAGAAAGATAATTTTAGATCGTGCAGTATTCGCAAGTAGTTAACAGAAATTTTTCACACAAATTGGTAATGCTAAAATAAATTAACTATTTGACATTCGAATACCAAATAGTTATTCTTCTTCAAGCTGAATATAATTTATTCTACAAGATCAAACTAATAAATTTATCCCTAAAGATAGTTATAGACTATTTCGATTCCCAACATCATGGCCACTAGTAAAATAAAATAAGCATCGTAACAAAACAAATGAAGAAATGATTTCAAGAGAGTACGTATTTAATGGTTTCAAAACTTAAAAAATATCGTCTGTACTTATTAATAAGCATATTTCAGGTCATCGCCTTGAACCATTAAGATTGAGTTTTAGTATGTGTAAGTCCTATCATTAGATCAAACGCTATTTAGGATGATTATTTTTTAGCACTGTACAGTATGAAAAATAAAAAAGAATGTTACCATAAGTAATAAGAGTTTTTTTCCATATAAATGGATAAATACAAAAAAGAATGAACTCTTTAAGATCTTAATGCCAAATAATTATTATTCCTTTAGATAAATAGAGGTTAACTAAAATGTTGGTAATCATATTTTTCCTTAATTTTTTTTTTTTACAGATAATCTGGACTTCCAGAACTTAGCTACCAGAGACAAAGAATTAGATCACTACCAAATAAAAGTGGTTTAAAGAAGATGTTCTAAACTCACCCATAATATAGTCATATTAGTGCATTGTTTCAGCCAATTTGCATAGAATTTTTGCCACGAGTTCTGTATGACCCAAAATGTCTTTCCATTGTGTAGAAGGCAAAATAGATTTAGAATGCTGACAGAAGTACTCTTGAGCGTAATTCATCAGATCATCGTCTTGATGCAAATCAGCCAACACAAGAAGATCACAAACATTTTCTTTCGATAATTCATTCTTTAAAAGAGAAGAACATTGTTCTTTTAGCGAATTAATTTCATATTTATCAGCTGCATAGTACAACGAAGCAGCAGAGCTCCAATTAAGATCATCTAACGGCTCAAACTGCAGGAATTTAACGAATAAGGCCATGGTCTGGTTGTCGATGTCATCAATGTCGACTACGTTACATTCATTTTCCTTCATGTTCTTTTCGAACATGGCTGTAAACACAGGGGACTTTGCACACAGGACAGCCTTATGCACAGAAAACTCCTTTGTTGATGTTCTGAGTGTAACGAAACTAAATTCCTTTTCCTTGAACAGCTGGCGCAACTCATCTAGATCTTTGAAACTGAAAGCTGCGTCGGTTTGAGTTTGTTGACTTTTCATTTCCTTTGCGTTTCGATACTCTGAATTACTTTGAAATTCATAAGATATTGGGAACGATAGCAAATCGCTCGGTGTTAGAGTTGAAAAAGTTTGAATCGGTCTATGGCGCAAGTAGTCTCCATCAATCAATCTTGAAATCATTACACGCTGACTAGACTCATTCTTTATACGTTCATTCCACAAACGAAAATTTATTGTGAGTGATCCATTGGGTAAATAATACCACTCGTTTTTCTTAAGGATTTCCAAGTTCACGACATCCTCCCCGCAACCGTCACCACCAACCCTAAATCTTTCTCTTTCGTTAGCTAATAGGGTGACCCATCCCGAGCTTGTTAATAAAGACAGGGAATAATTAACAACAAATTGAGCTGCATTTGTTACTTTGTGAAGATAAGCCGCCAAGGAGTCCCCCTCAGTCTCAAGTTCTATTTGCCAGTTCGAATTCATGCTCTGAATTTTAAATATTTGACTTTTTATTAAATCAAATGTCGGTTCAGAGTCAAAATTTTCGATTCTCCAATAAATTGTGAATCCGCAGGTTTCGTCATCCTTTTTAGGTAAATCCATTTTTATATGGAAAATAAAAAATGAACTAAAGCTTGAATCAAAAGAAAATTGCAATTTCTTGTAGCTACGCCCAATGTGGCACAAAAGTCTTCCAATACCTTAACATATATTTTGAAAAGAATTCACAATAACTAATAATTTTGTTTTTTTTTATATTTTTCTTATAGGAGCTGATATCCAACATTACTTTTTTTTTTAAATATCTGCAAAAGAAAAGAATTATTGAAAATTATTTAAATTTTAATAAAGATCAGAACTATTAATAAATTTCAGCCAAATAAATATTAAAAAATTAAAAAGCGAAATAATTAAGACAACCACTAATGACATAAAATGTGATAGCATTCTAAACGCATTTTGCCTCAAAAATCTAATTTTTTTTCAATACTTCAACTAAATATGCATATAATAAAAAGAGAATAAGGAATTTAGTTTTATAGTACTTTTACTATTGTTGTTGTTGACGTTTGCCTGTTTAGGCAGAGGGGGTGCGATTGTTCTTGTTTTCCAGTGGCGCCATCTATAGCCAAAAATTCGACTTCTGCCTCACCATACGTCTCAACCGTTTATAGGGCGGACCCATTCATACATCCACAGATCGTAAGTTTGACCTGATTTAGAAAACGATCGATCTCCAATCCAGTACCCCCAGAGGTATTAATTTGTTATGGGAACATGGAGGACTTTTGAGACTCTACAGATTTAACGTGCATTAGTCACTTTACTACACGGGGAGTCTTCTACTACAAGGGGGCCGGTGGGGTTCGAACTCTCGGACATGGGTCCAGCGCCCTACCGACCAGGTTATCCCGGGCAACTTTTACTATTCCGTTATATAATATTGATATAAGAACTGTTAATAATGTTAAAAATTTCCAACTTATGCTACATAACAGCATGATTCAATGCCTAGCTACTCGATGACAAATCAAACTTTAGCATAGGAATGTAAGGGACAGAGACAATAACAGAAAGAAAACGAATTGCCTTTTCATTCGAAAACTTTTATTAAAATTCATATTGAAAGAAGTTTGTACTAATTTAATATACCATTTTATTTTAGTAGTTGTAGTTGTTTATTTACGTCGCACTAGCTGTATAATGGGTTATTTTATTTTATAACCGTCGTTGAACAGTCGCCAACTCAATTTAGGGTTAACGGCTACTAATGTTCAACTCCGTAGCCTTATAATTTTGAATCCAATACAGAAGACAAGGAAACTCCTGGATCAAGTATTGGAAGAGATTTGCCTTCTTGGAGGACTTTTTGATGTAACTAACCCGCATTTGCATTACATCTAGAGAAAAACTACGAAACCCTCCCTTGGTTAGCCTAACGGCAATGGGAGTCTAACTCATAATCCGTCTACCACTGAGGACATTATACGTCAGCACTGTAGTCGGTGGGATTCGGATGAGGAATTCGTATCGACCAACAGTCGCTGGGAGTCGAACCCAGTTCAACTCATTGGAGGGCGAACGTTCTATTCGGTGAGTCACCACGGCTCACATAATCGGTTATTGACGATGATCTGGGAAACATTTCTGAGTATGATCCGAAGACATGCCATTCCATTTTTTATCTTGTGTGCAGCATAGAGGATGACTTCCCTGCTTTGGTAACCCCAACGACCTGAGCGCGAAGTCGAGCATTTTACAGTAGAACAGTTTAGTGAAAACCTCCCTGCACACCCTAGTTCCCTTCGATCAAAGCGATCACCCTTCTCCACATTGACTGCAGCCAGTGATGCTTGACTCCTGTATTTTATTGGGAAACGTGTCTTACGATCAATCCACTGTGGAATCCATTTTACTTTAAAACAGTGAAATCAATTAGTGCTGCATTTTTGATATAAGTATACCACTGTCTACTCGATGTACTGTAAGAAAAATTCTCAGGTTCGATTCTTGTAAAGTACTTCAATTAGAGTTCTCATTTTGTATTTAATATGCTTGAGAGTTTAAAAAAACAAACACTTTTGCACACATGTATGTGCAACCAAGCAGCAATATTATTTGCAAAGAGGATGTAAAGCACTTTAGGAAAACGTTCTTTAGAAATAAGTTGCTAGAAATTTTATTCCGGTAAAATGGGTTTGCTTAAAGATCACAAGATTGCGCCGAATACACTTCAATATCCATGAGATTGTTAATAGTTGCTAGTTGGGTTTGAAAGGGAGAAAAACCCAGAAATCAATCCTGGCAGGTCACGGGCTAGGATAGCCTGGTTGATAGGGCGTTGGGTACAAGTCCAAGAGGTCATGAGTTCGATCCCCTTCGGCCGAAGAGTCCCCGTGGAGTAAATGGTGACCGGTGCACTTTAAAAACCTGTTGAGTCACAAAGTCCCCCATGTTTCTGTAACAAACCATACCTCTGGGGGTACTGAGTTGGAGTTTGATCGTTCTTTAGTTCAGGTCACAATTATGATCTGTGGATGAATGAGTGGATGTATAAATGGGTATAGGGTAAATGGGATGTATAATAGGTTTCTACCTTATAAACGGGCTGTGACGTGTGTGTGTCTGAAGTCGTATTCTTGGATATAAATGGCGTTACTACAAATAAAAAACGCACCCTCTGCCTTACATTCGCTTGGTTTCATCAAGCAGACTTCCTGATATTGGAAAGTAGCATTAGAAACAACAGCAACAACACGGATTATGACGATCGAAGAGTGAAGCTTCATTGAGGCTGTAACATGAAAAATCAAAGTGCTGCTGCATCAATTTTTTAAAAAAATACCTAAAGTAGTTTTACTTAAAAAACTAAAATCAGTAAAAGAAGGGTAAATTTTCACGTTCTAGGACTTAAGTCTTAAAGGTTTGAGGTATTGATCTCAAATAGATTAATTAATTAAAGCAGACGAATATTTTAATGAAATCAAGGAACTAATATTTAACGAAATAAGTAATGAAATCAGACACAAAAACATACTTTCTCTGAATAATCATACCTTTTTTTCGTTGGATTCGGATTTCCGAACCAAAAAAATAGGGGGTAGTCGGAATATGGAAAAAAAAGGGTTCGAATAGTTTGGTCACTTTAATGTTAATTTTATTTTTTGCGTATTTCTCCACATATCGAGAACTGTTTAAGCGAATTGAAGAATTTTTCCAAAGATAATTCTACACAAAAAATAACCTGCAAATATTTTTTTTAATAGTAGTCGAAACTTTTTTTAATTGTAAAGTATACAGTTTTTACATTATTTTAAATTATGTAATTTTAAATAGAAAAATACAGAGTTTGAGCTCAATTGATCGAATAGTTCCTTAGAAATATAGCCTTTTTATATGGCAATTGAGGTAATAAGTATTACCCAGTATTGTGGAAGTAGGTATCTAATATACTAATATAGATATTGTAGTAAGTGGTATTTTCATTATTATATGATCAATAATTAATTATAAAGGTCAATTAACTAATTAATCGCTATTTTTTTTTTATACATACATTTGGTGTCGGAATTTTTTGGAAATGATTTACAATTTAGCAATATTTTACTTTATGCTCAGAACTATTTCTGAAAGAACTTCTTACAACACAAATGTAGAATAAGAAGTAGAATATAACAATATCCACGAAAAAATATTATTTCAATGAATTAAAAATAACGTCTGTAAGTCAAATTCATAATTATTAACTTCCTAATACTTAAATTAATATATTCATACATTTCATACTTAAATTAACATATTCATATAACATACTTGATACCTAAATAGTGCTTGATAAAAGGTAGCTATTAACGAATATATTTTTAAATATTTTCAAAAGATTACATTTCTTATTGAAAAAAAACATTTATTAGGATGTTAATAAAATTCTTTAATCATCCATTCTGTTTATGGGCTAAGAACCAATATAGAATCAGATACTGGGTGCCATAAAACAGTATTCTTTGAATCGAAACATCATTTGTTAACTACAAAGAAATTATCATTTAAAAGAGATATAACAAAATATTAAACTGTTTATAGATCATAAGAATATGAATATGTTACCTCAATTCAGCTTATTACGAAAAAAAGTTATTTTGCATAGCTTTCATTGTATCAACATGGAGATAAGATTCGCCACATTGTGTTTACGAAAATAAGGGAGTTTCCTTTAACGATGAGCATCTAAAGCGCATGCTCCAAGTACTACGTTCACAAAATCAATCTATTTAAACGGAACTTACCGTTTCAAACATTTCTTCTCTTGCTTTAATTCTTACGGTTATTTCGCTTCGCGAAATATAATCAAGGTGTAAGTAATGATATATGAAACTTGTAAAACACTCAATTGCACAAAATCAAGCCCGTTTCTTAAAAAAATTAAGTTGGAAAAAATTAAACTACAATGGAACTTGTCAATTTTGAGTTATAATCTCCATGGCAACCTGACCTTCATTTTATCTGTCTGCTATGTTTTTTTAAAATTTCTTTAGCGAATTACAAGGTCGTTATACTTAAACAAAAATCTATTATCTGCTTTACCAAACTTATATTGTTGCTATTATAACTTTTTTCAGGAGTATATAGGAATGTAAAGGGCAGTGGCAAATATTGAAATTCTACTATCGCGATGCATTGTCAGGAAATATAGCGCTATTCTTCCAATTTAGATGCTTTATATTGATCAATAATTTATTGACCTTAATGAAATTTACCAATACTCATTGTAATATGGCATTCGATATTTATCGGTGCCGACAATGCTCGTGATGTAATCGTATTCGATAAATATCATTGTCGATAGCAAAAGAAATATCATCGCAATCGATAAATGTTATTGGCGACAATAATACTCGCGACATTATCATTTTCAATATTTATAGCTGTAGAAAATAATCAGCTGCAGAAATTTTTCATGTAATCGAAATTTAACGTAAAGTTCACGGTATATCGAGAAAAACACTTTTTAAAATGTTGACATCGAATTGTTTAGGGAAGAAAAAAAGCGATGTATCAACATATATTGATAATTTTTCATTTTACGTGATCATGACGGTAAAAATATTTGAGTTTAAAATAAAATGGTATTTGCAAGTACAAAATTCAATTAAAAATTCACATCGAAACAACACCAGGCAGAATGGAGGGCGAAAGAGGTAACGGTACTATGCATGCAGGGGACATCTAATCAACTACTTAATGAACTGAAACTTTTAATCTGTTTCAAAATTATTGACATTTTTCTAATTGGGAAATAAAACATTTTACTTGACTGAAGGGTAATATTTTATTAAAGATAATTTTCAAATAAATTAATAACGAAGTTTAAAGTCATTCAAATTTAAATATTTATGGCATTTAAAAAATACAAATTTACTATTCATCATCTTCAATGGCTCGAAAGCTCAGGGTGGGCCTTGGCCTTCTCAAGAAGATTTTTCCAGGCTAATCTAGTTTGTGCTAGCGATTTAGAGTTTTTAGTTTTTAAGACCAAAAGGTCTTTTTCTAGGCCATCTATCCATCTCACATTCGGCCTGCCTCTTTATTATTATTATTACCTTATATTTACAAAATACAGTTCCCGTGAAAAATGAAATCAGACTGATTCGAAATTTTATGAATACATGACATTATAATGGTTTAATTTCATCAGGTTTTTCCCCTTCCAGAGAATAAAAAAGGATTTCGTCATAGATACCCACCCACATCCTTTTTTAAATTTATTTATTGAAAATAATAAAATCACCCGTTAACCGACTGGTCTTCTGGAATATCGAAGAAAGTAAGGGATCCCTGGTGTATGATTTACAACCATCAAAATCTTTGTACAGAAGTTCTGTTACAACACAACTTATATTATCTTCATCTTTCAAATAAAATACACGAATCAATAAACATTACTTTTTTAACTGCTACACAGTAGAGTTTTCGTTATAAGTATCTAGACTTCAATTCTGTCATTATTATGTTTTTGTAATTTAAAATAAACTTTTATATATATATATATATATATATATATATTNTATATATATAATGAAATAATTTCGTTATCAATGTTTTTACAATGCTTCGAACCCGGTTCACCTGATTGGAATGCGAACGCTCTACTCTCTGAGCCACCACGACTCACAATGTTCGAATCAATGTTTTTACATTTTTTCAATTGCTTAAATTTTCCCTAAAGATAATTAAACTTAAATGTTAATCCGTAACTAATCATTCGACTTTAAGACTACAAATTAAAATTAAGTATATTTTAATAATTAACATAGTTATTTCAAGCAAATTAGAGTAACTTAAGAAAATGAGTATAATATTTTAATTAAAAAATAGAAATATGGTAAAAAATATGTTTTCTTTCTTCTTAGATGTTAAAAGTGTGCGCTCCACAAACAGCCGTGTTGCAGTAGTTGCACATACATATTTTGGATAACTAAACTAAAATCATTGTTAATCCGTAACTAGTCATTCGACTTTAAGACTACAAATTTAAAATAAGTATATATTTACATCTCCAATAATTATTTCAAACAAATTATCGTAGCTTAAAGTTGCAGTAGTCACATACATATTTCGTCATTTTGCGTTTCATAGATAGACAGGAAGTACAAATTCTGTGTTTGTTCGACGCACTTTTAGTCGAAAATAGAATAAAATATCGTCAATGTTTGTTTCGATGGAACTAAACATTCGATTGTTAGACGACGATTACAGAAAATCTTGAAAAGTAATAAGTGCACAGTCCTTATCACCTTCGTATAACTCATTTTACCAGTTATGAAGGTATTGTAAATTAGGTGGTGTGAGCACAACTGAAACATCTCGAGTTATCTAACCTAACCTATCAAAGGGATCGTTAGTCTAATAGTTATCTAGGGTTAATAATCTTAATTCTTCTAAAGATTTTTACTTAACATCTGTCTTACGTGAATTTAACGTCTTTAGAAAAGTGAAATACTTGGTTTTAATTATTTTTGCTAACATAATTTTAATTATGTAAATTTCTATACAATTATTCGTCTAACATTAAAATTTAAACCCTATGATGAGGTGTTATTTTATGTAATCGATTCTAATAAAGTACTATTGCTATTTTGAAATCTTTCCGATTGAATGAATAACTTAATTGAATCGTTTTGCTTGCTAATAATTTGTTATTACACAAATTACATTTCATTGTCATGCGGATAATTTTTGTATATGACCCTTAATAAACCATATCAGGGTGAGAAGAAAAAACTCTTCATGTTTAAACCTTTTTGGGTGAAATTATTACATAATGCTATTTATTTTCGGTATGCTTAGCAGGTATGCAATATTGGTATGCATTTCAGCGAGATGCTTTTAATTTCGAGAGTCACAAATTCGTAATTTCAGAAATATGACGCAAATTTTATTCGTCACTATTAAACAATGGAAATCCATTAAAAAGGATCTCACAATAAAAGAGTAAATTCATAATTTTAATAAAGCTATGATTAACAGCACTGGAAAATATAGTGTCTACAAAAGTTTGAATAATTAATATTTTACTCCCTCAAAACTTTTAGTTCAACACTCGATGGAAAAACTTAGACTTGATTGATAGAATATGTGGTGTTCAGCAGTAGCAGCAGATCAGAGTGGATAACTCCATCAAAGTTTTCAGTTTTCACATTTTCGAAATAAACACTAGTTAAAGAAAATTAGACTTCTTTGATAGAATACATGATGTTTAGCAATTTTCAGCAGAATCAGATTGGTGGCTAACTCTATCCAAGTCTTCCGTTTCTTACATTTCAAAAATCAACAATGCGATTAAAAAAATGAAATTATTGATGGAAAACAGGGTGTTCAGTAATGATCACCCCTTATAATATGAGAGTCATTGTCATATATAAAGAGAAAAACAGAGTGCAAATAATGTAGCAAATTAGTATTAAAACAAAAAAAAATTATTTTGTCGTAATCTAAAGAATTATTTCTGAAAAAGAGAGGACTAAAAACATTGGAAACAGTCTCAGGAACCAGAAAGGAGATGAAGGAACATTGTTAGAAACACCCAGTTTCACTGGGCAATCAAAATGGTTTCATAAATTTTCTGTCCAGTTTCATCACTAGTGATTCAACAGATATCGATAGATTCTTTGCTTCTCTCTTGTTTAAATATTAATTTATAACTCATAATGTGTATATTTTTTAGAATTATATTTTTAACACTACTTTAAAAATTTATATTAAGAGTTTTGATTACAGAACACTATCTTTGCTTGAAACAACTTCTCAAATTGCTATTAAACTAATGACATTGCAAAAAATATATTTCATTATTATTCATTACATTTTTTCTGTTTTCATTATCGTTCCGAGTAAAACTCCTCTTTACAAATTCAGATGTACTGCAGGCTGCAGGAGCATTTTTTTTCTTGGTTCCTTGGGAGTAAGGCTGAGAAAGGAACNAACAACTTCTCAAATTGCTATTAAACTAATGGCATTGCAAAAAATATATTTCATTATTATTCATTAAATTTTTTCTGTTTTCATTATCGTTCCGAGTAAAACTCCTCTTTACAAATTCAGATGTACTGCAGGCTGCAGGAGCATTTTTTTTCTTGGTTCCTTGGGAGTAAGGCTGAGAAAGGAACTAAAAAACAAAATAATATTAATTAATTAATAATTAATAAAACATGATTACATATTTATAAACGAATTCAATTTTACAAATAATTACAATATATACAATTTTAAGAACATTATATTAATGGTAAGTAAATTATTAAGTACATTCCTCATAGTTATCGGTAAAAATCTCACATTTCTAGTTATCTCTGTATGTATTATGTACTTTATTAAATACTAGTACTAATAGTTACTATTACCAATACAATTACTATAATTACATATTAGTACTTAAGCACTATTAAGTAATTATTAAGTACTTTCCTCATAGTTATCGGTAAAAATCTCATATTTAGAGATACCGCTGTATGTATTAAGTACTTTAAGTATTAATACTAATGGTTACTATTACTAATAATTAATTAATATTACTTAACTACTATTAAGTAATTATTAATTGCTTTCATCATAGTTATAGGTAAAAATCTCATAATTCAAGATACCATTGTATGTGTTAAGTACTATTTAAGTACTTTCTTAAGTACTATTACTAATACTTTTGCCAATAAGCATTTAGTAATACTTAAGTACCATTAAGTAATTATTAAATACTTTCCTCATAGTTATTGGTAAAAACCTCATATTTCAAGATTGCGCTGCATTTAAATTTCCATCAAATTTACCCTCTTTTCCCCCAGGCAAAAAGTGAAAGAAATTCCCCTCGTGCCAAAAAAGTTGTATGTGCATCATTATTTAACTTAATTCATTTAGTTGAGTAATTTAATTTAAACTTGATTTACACGACTTCTCCTTGAACTTTTTTGCAGGGGAGGGGGAATTTCGTCGAGTTTGGGCATAAGAAGCAGGGAAGATAGTTTTTACAAATTAGTTTTTTTACTCTGAAATTAAGGAAACTAATCCCGAGATAATTGAACTAATATTTACCAATTTATATTGCAGCCATTCACGCATCTGAAATTGCTATCAAGACAAATTAAGAAAAATTATATCTCATGTATTTTTAAAACGTCATAAAATAGGACAGTAAAATTTATATTTGGGGGACCAGAAAGTAATGTCGTTGTTGCTGTGCATTTGATATTCGTTATCAAGCTTTATTTTTAATCAATAATGTATTAACCCTCGCTAGCAACAACCTTTCAATGCAATGGATCGAAAAAAATGAGTTGGTTTTTAAGACTAACGAATATTTAATGAGCCGAAACAACATTACTTTCCGGTTCCCCTAATATTACAGAAGTCACAATGTTCTTATTTTTTGCTTTGTTTAAAAAATTCTATTCTTAAATTGTGCAGATTATGAAAAAAAATCCTTATATACAATACTATACTAATGATAAACCATTCAATTTATCTTGAAAAAAAAATGCTCGAGTACGTTTATCTTATTTAAGCAGATAGCGTCTGCATAGCAATAGCAGGTACAAGTCGAGTACAATTCAAAAATAGTACCTTCGCAAAATTAGTTTGCAAAAAGTTGCAAACTTTTTACAAGTGATCATGAGAAGAGTTCTTAACAGTTTGCAGTAAGTTAGAACATTTTCTTCGATATCTATTTTAAATATTTTTGAAGTACTCAAATAAACTGAAAGAATAGAACAGATTTTTATAAATAAATCCGAAAACCAAAATCAATGTTCTAAAATATGTGCATTCGTGCTTAATAAAATCTCTGTGTAAATTTACCATCGATACGTTTATTCTACTTAATTCGTGTTCCATATACCATTTTAAATTTGAATACAAGTTATTCTTCTTATAAACATGTTTTGTTTATAAATAGTCACAACAATTAGTGATCATGTATCATGCAATAGACTGAAATGAAGCAACCAAAAATATAGCGCTATTTGCACACGACTGTCAAACATGAAACCTCACAGAACTTGAGTCAGAAGTTCTCCTTTCCATTTCCTTGATAAAAAATTTTTTAAATTAAATTACATGTAAATGAGTAAATAATCAGGTGAAAGTAGCACTATTTGTCTAGATTTGATTGGATCATTATTTTGTTTCGGCATATGTCACAATGGCTAAATCTAAAAAGGTAGACAGAAATTTTTTGAATATTACTAAAACAGGCGTAATGTATTGTTAAAAATTCGTTGAAAATCGAACTATTATCACATCTTTTATACATTATCTCCCTATAGGAATTAGTTTACTGGTAATGCAAACAATAAAAGGAAGTGATTTAAACGTTAGATTGTTAATGGCAGATTATTAATGGCAGATATCGTGAGAAACTAAAGTAAATTAATCGATAGATAAGCAGTAGCGGGCATCTCAAAAAAATCTATATTAAAAAGTCAGACCATAATCTCGTGACCAACACCTTGACAGTCGCATGCAAAATAAATAGAATTTATGAGCGTTTTCAGTACAATTTTGTACTAGTACTTGCTTACGCATCTGAAATTGCTATTTAAACGAGTGAGTCATTGTTTTTCACCCGCTGAATCAAATTAAACTATACACAAGTCAAGGAAACAAATAGTTAAAAAACATAAGTACGAAAACAAGTGTCTATGAAAAAGTATTTCTTTTGAAACGCACATATGTACACACTTTACATTGCTGTTTAGTAATTTTTCTGAACATGTTTGCAAACATAATTTTTTATTCTGTAGTGAATGATAGAAAACAGAAATAGATAAGTTAATTAGTTAAGCAGTTCTAAAAGTTTTCGATATGAAAAGTGCATTTTTGTACTCGCACTTATTTACGCACCCTGCATTGCTATACATATAAATTATTTCCTGTGCATATTTTTCTCGTCTAATTAAATGAAACCAACACGAATCAAAAGAACTATAATTTAAAGTTTGAATGTTTCCTTTTTTTTTTTAAACTATTTTTGAATTGTGCACTCATAATGAAGAAAACCATTATAACTTCCAAATTATTAGTCCTACTGGATCTAATTTTATATCATTGAATTCGGTATAAAAATTATTACAAAATGCACCTTACATTCTTAGATAGCGCCTAAATAGCAAATTAAAAAGTGCACATAAAACCTTATACATAAAAAGATGTGCAACTTTTGAACTTTTCAATCTAATGAATGTTCTCATTCGATTCAATGTAAAAAGAAGAAGAAAAAAATTACGGGAAATAATGTATCGTTAGTTTAAATAGATGTGTAAATTAGTACAGTGGCAATGTTGTACTTTTTATACCTAAAACGCTTTTAACTTTTAAGCTATTAGTCTGATCATCTCGGTATTAGTCTCATTCAATTCTGAGTGACAATACACATTGGAAACTTGACTATCAATGTATCGCCCCCAATTTTCTAAAAGAAGGGGGAAAGTATACAGGGGTGAGTAGAGAGTTTTCAGGTATTATTTATAATAACCAAACAAATCCTAATGTCGAAAATTACCCAGGGTACTTTATCCGAAGAAGCACCACTTTGCTTGCTATAATTACTGGACTAATAGGAAACAAACTATAAAGAGTTTGCCAAAGGAGTTACTTACATCCCAATTTTGAGCAATTTATTCGTGTCTGCTGATTTTTATATTACTAAATTTTTGTCTACCTTTTTAGCGCTTTAGACAACCCGAAACAAATAATCATCAAATTAAGTGTAAGTAAATGGTGTAACTTGCACCTAAAGTTTGACACAATTGTTACTCTTTTAAAATATGTTAAAAATACTTATGTTTCAAAGTATTTGAATGAAATTTGAATGAATGTTCCAATTGGCATATTAGATAATGTGAGATGTTAGTGATAGGAAACTTGTATGTTGGAGAATAGGTGTAATAGTGTCGGATCAGTGAATCAGTTAATCAGCGAATTGATGCATTAACGAACTGACGAATCAATACAGCGGCAAAATAGCAGATGTTAGAATCGGAATATTATATATTATGAGCAATCAGTAATTGGAAATTAGAATGTTAGTAAATCAACATATTGGAGTCGGATCAGTGAATTAGAAAAAAGTGAGTCGGATAATCAGTGAATTGATATATTAATAAATGGATGCATTAGCTTATAAGTCTCAAGTGTTAAAAATGAATTAAGTTGAACATTGTTGAGCATTATTTAAATCTTTTTGAAAATGATTTGAATACGCTTTTGTTTAAAAATGTATAACATTTTGATGTGGAATTGTAAAAATCCAAAGTTTATCAGGCACAGAAAAGATTGTTAATCTGGAAAGTTTTTGTTTTTCAGAAATAACACTGTTATAGTCATTTAATAAGGTATTACAGAGCTTTGGAAAAAACCCAAATTTGATGTGTGATTCTTTACAGTTTTATGTCAGGTATTTAATTAAAGATTTTAGTTAAATTCGATAGTTTATCACTCAATTAAAAATATAAATGACTAAGTATTAGTAAAAATACAACTTACCAATTTCTGGCACTGCATTATTAATTTACATGTTTTGCGCCGATTTGTATAATATTTCAGCTATCAATTCAGGGTGACTCATAATTAAGTCTTTCCAATGTTGTGAAAGAAAAATAAATTTCGAATTTTTGCAAAAATATTCTTGAGCATAAGACATTAGTTCTTTGTCTTGATGCGAATCTGCAAGAACAAAAATGTCACAAACGTTCTCAACAGATAATCCTTCCGCTAAAATGGAGACACATTTTTTCTTCAATGAATCAATCTGATATTTATCGGCCGCGTAGTATAGCAACACAGCAGATTCTTGGCTTAGATCACCAATAGGTTCGAAATGCAAAAACTTTATAAACGAGGTCATAGTTTCAGTGTCGATATCATCAATATCAACTGAATTATATTCATTTTCAATCATGTTTTTATCGAACATGGCTTTAAAGACTGGAGATTTTGCACACAATACGGCTTTATGCAGGAAGAATTTCTTGTTTGGGGTGCAAAGTGTGACGAAGTTGAATTGCTTTTCAGTGAACATTTGAAGTAATTCGTCTTTGTCCTTAAAATCAACTATTTCATCGGTTTGAGTCAATTGCGTTTTCACCTCCTTAGGTTTCTGAGTTTGATTTGTCAGTGAGTTAATCTGAAACTCAAATGAAGGCGGGAAAGGAAGCAAGCAATTCGATTTCAAAGTTGAAAAAATTTGAGGAGGTCCATGTTGGCAATATTTTCCACTCATTTGGGAAAACAACAAGCACAGGGAAGTCTCATTGGCCATTTGGTTGTTAAAAATACGAAAAACTAATGTCAATGCTCCTTGGTATATATATAATTTTCTTTGTATTTCTATTTCTTCAAAACTCAAAAACTCAAAACCCCGTCCTCTTAATCCAGATTTAAATTCCATTTCCATCTTATCGAAAATAACTATCCAACCTGAACGTGTATATAAAGACAGGGTAACATCAAGTTTGGTACTTGAATCATTAGTTATTTTGTGAAGGTAGGTTTTCAAGCATTCTTCTTCATCACGGATTTCTATTTGCCATTGTGATCTCAAACTCTCAATTCTAAAAGGTGAACAGTAAATACTAATTTTGTTACCAGGTGTCCAAGTGAAATTTTCGATCCTCCAATAACACGTGATTCCTTTATACTCATTTTTAAGTCTCGTTGAAGCAGCCATAGTTATGAAACTTAGAGATACGTATATCAACCAGACAAGGGAAGATTTTAATTTATCTAGAGATGGGAAACAAGCAGCGATTTCGCAGGTACAAATTTCTCGTATCAATGCATTAATATTAAAAAAAGATCCAAAGCTTATTTTTATCTTTAAAGCGAGATAAAATATTTGTCTTAATTTCATAGCAGTTTATCGGCAAAAAAGTTTGAAATAATGATAATGCCTTGTGATAAAATGTGAAAAGTCTGTCTATCTGTCTGCAAAAACCCCAGAAGGAGAAAGTTTCCTAATATATAAGATAATTTTACTTTTATAACAAAACAGTTACGTTTAATACTATTGCATCTGATATACTACAGTGCGCAAAAGAAAAAATAAGCCACCCCGATTAACCTTTGAACATAAAAGATCTGATCTTAACGTTCTAAAGACTCAATCTTTAATGGCTCGAGAGGGTGAGCTCAAATATGTTAATTAATTAGTGCAGACGATATTTTAAGTAACCGAATCAGACACAAAAACGTACTTTCTCTGAATAAATGTATCTTTTTATGACGAGTTCAGATTTCTTTCCCCCAAACAAAATATTAGAGGTAGTCGCAATCTGAGAAATAGGATCCCAATAGTTTCAACAGGAGAGCTTTACAAATTTGGACCTCTTAATCCTTCATTTTACTTTTTGCGTATTTCACCATATTTTAAGAACTTTTTAAGAGAATTGAAAATTTTTTGCACTCAATTATAAAAATCATTTGTCCAAAGATTATTCCCTGCAAAAAATTAACTTTTAGTAAATATTTACTTTTTGTTATTTTGTTTAATAATAGTTGAAAGATTTTGAACTGTAAGGTATTTAATTTTTTCATTATTTTAAAGAATGTAACATGGCGAAATATAAGATTTGAGTCAAATCAGTCGAATGGGTCCTGAGAAATCAAATCTTAAATGTACGACTTTTTTGAAATTCGATTTTTCATTTATTCTTCCTCACGCATATTTATTTTTATTTAATTCCTGATTGAACAATTAATTCATTTGAATGATTTATTCATTATTCCAATCAAATAAAATAATCAATCAAATAAACCATCCATATATTATAAAAAGATTATTGTCATTCCTCCGTTTCGTGCGTTCTTATTGGGCAGAAAAATCACATGAGTACATTTATTAATAAGCAAAAATATCCAGATATCTTTGGTTGTAAATTAATGTAAGAAATGAAAATATTGACTTATAACTTATTTATTTACTTATTTTTAACTGCATTTTTCCTTGTTTACTTATCATCTCTTCGTTCTAATTCTTTGCTATTATTGCAGCTTTGGTTTTAATTATCATTATAAAGCAAATGCTTATGCTTAAAAGCACAATTTCTTCACTGCATTATAAAATTATTCGATTATATACACAACGTTTTATGATAAACATATTTTTTTACTGATTTACAAATATTATTAAGTGGTATATTTTCGTATATAACAAATTTTATGTCGAGTTTAACAAATGCATTGAAAATACAGAACAAAAATTTGCAAAGCAATATTAGGAATAAACCTGTCGCACAATTGCTGATGAAGCTCTTTGAAGAAAAACGTTAAACGAATTTTTATAGCTAATAAAAATTAAATACAAATAATAGTTTTTGAAATAAGCATAATGAAATTAAGAATGAACCAAGAAATCTGAATGAATACATTAAAAACTTTTTTTTTTTTACTATATGAGGTTCAATAAAAAAAATTCACATTTTTAGTTGAAATTTTTTTAATCTTGAACTTGTTGCATCTTTATAATTTTGAATTAAATAATTTTTGATTTCGGAATTCCCATTTTCATTTGGTGAAGGGAAATTAAAATGTAAAGACTATTTTAATTTTTACCTTTTATTTATAGAGTTGTTCGTTCTGGCATATTCAGTGTATAGTACTTATAAGCAGGTATAGCAGTAAATTGCCATGAATACGTGGTCATTGGGAAAATGATTCGTCTATGATGTAATATGCATTCCTCAATGATTCAAACTGATTACAAAATATTGACACAACCTAAAATTGCATTTTTGTTCAAGTCCTGAAATAATGCGTCAATAATTTCGTAACGAATAAAATCTGATTCCATAAGTAACCAAACATATTTTAACACTGTAGAAGTTATTATAACGCATTTCAAACGCACGGCGATACATTTTACAAAAATACATGAAAATAGGTCATAAAAATGATGACGATGTTTATTCTTTGCATGCCTCAAAGTTGACGTATATTTTTAGGCGTATTAGTTCCATCTTGTATTCTTTGCATTGTTGGTTGTATTAGAGCTTAACATGCCTTAGAATGTTTTAAGTTGCAATAGTGCAAAGTTGATGGTTTCTAATGGTGAAGTAAATGAAATAATGGTGATGGGTAAATACACTTTTCGACACACAATTGACACATGAAAATTACTTATTATTTTAGTCAAAGATTTTGCTTTTGTTAAAGGCGCAATCATGCTTAAAATATCTTCATATAAAATATGCGCAAAAAAGCTAAATTCATATTTAAAAGATACCAGAGGCTGTATATAGACACATCTTGATCGTCGTGATATTAATTTGAATGTATATGGAAAATATTCATTTTAAATTAGTATTACACAATTAATTAAATTATCTAAAACTTACATTTATGAATGAACTATTGTTGCATTATTTCACATCTCCTCAGACAATTTACTCAAAGTTTCTGCAACCAAATCAGTATGGCCCAACAATTCTTTCCATTGACTTGAAGACAAAATGACTTTTGAGTTTTTGCAAAAATGTTCTTGCGCACAAGTCATAAGATCTTTGTCTTGATGTAAGTAAGCAAGAAGTAGGCCCTCACAAACATTATCAGCGGACAATTCCTCCTTTAAAATAGAGACACATTCTTTCTTCAATCCATCGATTTGGTATTTATCAGCTGCATAGTATAGCTTGACAGCAGAATCCCAACTCAAATCGCCAAAAGGTTGGCAATGTAAGAAATTTATAAGCGACACCATTGTCTCATCTTCGATATCAGTGATGTCAATTAAGTTACTGTCATTCTCTTTCATTTCCAACTCAAACATGGCATTAAAAACAGGTGATTTGGCGCAGAGAAGTGCTTTGTGTACTGTAAACTTTTCATTTGGCGTTCGGAGAGTAACAAAACTGAATTCTTTCTTGCACAATTTTAATAAATCTTCCATTTCATTGTAATCAAAATAAGCATCCGTTTGAACATACTGTGTTTTGAACTGTTTTATTTTCTTAGGTTCAACAGTGCGCACTTCATTAGGATGTGAGTTACAGGAGCCAGAAAAATGTAAGAAGTCTTTAGGCTTCAGGTCCGTAAAAGACTTGATGGGTCTGTGCAAAGTGATTCCACTTTCCAATTTGGAAATTATCAGGCGTTGATAGCTCCGATTTTTCAAATTGCTACTGGCGAAGTGAAAACTCACTGTCAACGATCCATTCGGTAAATAGTACCATTTTTCTTCCACTAGGTCTTCTAAACTCAGTATCTGTGTTGATTTACAATTATTTAATTCAAATGTGAATTCATAGTCTTCCACCATGTACCATCCCAAGCCAGTTAAGATAGAAACGGTACAACTTAGAGACGCACTTACGGGATTTGATCTTTTAAAAAAATACATTCTTAAACAATCGTTTCTAGGAGTCATTTCGAGTTGCCACTTCGAATTCAATGATTTAATCTCAAACACAGGACTTTCTATTGTGAAACTATGTCCTGGTCTGCAAGGAAAATGTTCGATTCTCCAATAGATCGTAAATCCATCGTCATCAGTGTTTGAGGAATCCATTTTTTCCTAAAAAACGCACGAAAAAAATTAAAACTAAATGAAACACTTGCCTCTCTTTTACAAGGGTGTTGATTTGCATCACTCATATTATAAAGATAAAAGCTTATCAGTATTCAGGTAATGGGATTGTTATCGGTTAAAGAAAAAGGTTCAAGAGCACAACTAAATAAACTATTGCTTCCCTTTAGGGAAATCGTGTAATCTATTTTTTTTTCAATAATAACTCGATTTTTATTACTAGACATTGCTATATAATTGCACGATTACACCAAATTAATTGTATCCATGTCTACAGCGAGTTGAAAAATTTAATAGGGACCTACATTATATTTCTCTGAGAACCGAATCTTCATTATCTGGAATTTCATTGTAAAATCTGATATTTCAAAGTCGTACGAATCTTTCAAAATTTCACTATCACAACTTCCTGAAATTGTAAAAGTGTAGTGATTACAAACTCAAAGGGAAGGTAGACGATAGGGGACTATTGTGAATATGGGGGCTAGAATGAATATTTTATTTTATTACTTGGATACCTTTCCTCTGTGAAATATTGAAGATTAGGATCACTGCTATCACCTCCATATGCAGTTGTATAATTACACTGTGAATATTTTAGTAGAAATTCGTAAAAGAAGGTTTTTAAGATGCAAAAGTAACTTACAAGTTTTTTTCTTTACATTTTTATTAACCTATATTATTTTAATAATTTCAACAAATATTATTATTAATTTCACTGAAATCATTATCTAAAAGAATTACTTTAGCTCTTTAGAGTTAAGACGTTACGTTTTAACCATATTCTAGTAGTTTTGACCCTACTTTTTTCTCCGGATAAAAAATAAAAGCTTTATAGTATTTACATTTGAAAGCAGGTTTAAGGTAAAAAAAAATTACAAACTGTTGCTCTTTAAGATAAGATACCAGTCTTTTTTGTTAAAAACAATTCATTTTTGTAAGGCCTACCAAATTTATTGAAGGTATATTATTTAAGACTAATCTCTTTACCGAACCAATTAGTACAGTCTACAGTACAGTATTAGTACAGTAGTAGTAACTTTTGGTCTAATAATTGAATCTTTACGTTTTAGGACTCAATCATTTTAGGAATCAATCTAGAATCAGTCTGGGGTTCGTGGGTATGACTTCAAATATGCTAATTAATTAGAACAGACGATATTTTAAGTTACGAAATCAGACACAAAAATGAACTTTCTCTGAATAAACATATCTTTTTTTCAACGGATTTGCATTTCTGACCGCCAGATTTGTAGGGGGTAGTTGCAATCAAGTACATATAGTCCCCATGGTATGGTCAAGAAAGCGTTCCAAAGTTTGGACCCCTTAATATTAATTTTGTTTTTCACGTATTCCGCTATAACGCGAGAACTTTTTACGCAAATTAGAAAATTTTTGCACAATATTATAAAATTCGTTTATGCAAAGATAATTTCATGAAAAAAAAAACAATTTTAATTTCAGAAAGTATTTATTATCTTTTTTTATTATTTTATTTAATAACAGTCGAAAAAAGCTTGAAATGTAAGGTATAAAAATTTTTACATCATTTTAAAAAATGTAAATTTAATTTGAACAAAATCGATCGAATAGTTCTTGAGAAATAGAATTTCATAGAAGTCATTTACTTAAAATTCAATTTCTCAAGGTCTATTTAACCTATTTTGTTCAAATTTTGTATTTTGCCATATAAAATTACATTCCTTAAAAGTGATGAAGAATATTTATACCTTACAATTTCAATTTTTTTCAACCATTATTAAATACAAGATTAAAAAATAAGTAACTCTTTTATTCTGTGGCTAAAAGCTATTTTTTCCTGGAATAATCTTTGAATAAGTGAATTTCATAATTAAGTACAAAACGTTTTCAATTCACATATAAAATTCTCGAGTTATAGTGAAATACTCAAAAAGTAAAATTAACGGAGTCTAAACTTTGAAGCGCTCTCCTAGCCAAACTATGAGGCTCCTATCTCGCAGATTGCAGCTATCCTCTATATTTTAGGGGCCAGAAATCTGAATCCGTTGAAAAAAGAGGTTATGTTTACACTAAGAAAGTAGATTTTTGTGCCTGATTTAGTAACTTAAAATATCATCAGCACTAATTAATTAGCCTACTTAAGGGCACCCCCTCGAACTTGAGTCGTAGAACGTAAAGATCCGATCATTAGATCAAAAGTTATTCAGGATAGTTCATTTTTTTTCTCATTGTACAGCAGGTCCAGTTGGCAAAAATACGTTTCCTGTAAACTCTGCCACTCACAATATGTAGAAAGTATTATGTTCTTAAAAAAATCTTTAACGTTTTGAAATATTTTACTAAACTATTTTTTGATATTTCTTATATGAATAACTTGATTTATATTAATTCGATCAACTTGAAGAAATCAGTATTGAATAAGACCCAGAACTCAATCAACTAACAAGTTTAAAACAAGTAAACTGAGTATATAAAATGGTCGAAGATACAATATGGAGTTGAATCTTCGATCGAAGTTTCTTACTTGAAAAATTTTACTATCCGACGTGTATGACGCACTTCGTTAAAAAAAAACTCCTAATAATTTAAAAAAGTATACCACATTTGAGACAAGATTTCAAAATTATTTTGGTTATCACTTTTTGCATTAGAAAATAAAATAAACAAAATCATCTAAAGTCTAACACTCGTCCCGAATCTTAATTTCTAAATTACCTTAATTTATATTTTCAGTACTATTTATTGTAGCAACTTTTGGGCTCAGAATTAGCTGTTTTCTTGCAGTTTAATGATTTGAAAACCAACTACCGGCTCAATTCTTGCTATCCAACTTTACATTTTAGAGTGAAATTGATTTGTGACCATTAGTTTCCTTGCAGCTTGCACAATATGCCAAAAAATAGACAAACCTGAATAACTTTTGATGTAATGATCAGATCTTCATGCTCATTCTTCAATTTCATTTCAACATTTCAATTCATTTTGAACGCATTCAGATATCTGACCCACAAAATAGGGGAGGGGGATTGCCACAATTTAGGAAATAAGGTCCCCATAGTTTGGTCAGGAAAGTGATCCAAAAATTGGATCCCTTGATATTAATTTTACTTTTTGCGTATTTCGTCAAGCCTCTTAGAGCGTGAAGTTGAAAAAAAATATATGTTTATTCGGATAAAAAACGTTTTCGTGTCTTGTTCTTGTTAAAACATCGTCAGCACTAATCAATTCACCCCTTCTAACCATTAAGAATCTGTTCTAAAACGTGAAGATTCGATCATTAGATCAAAAGTTATTCTTGGTGGTCCATTTTTTTGGAGCACTGCACATTCAGTTTTCGGAATGCAATATTATTAGTTGTGTATAATTTAGATGCATAGAAAATAATTTCTGTTAATTAATTACTCCTCTCAGAATTATAAGCTTTTATTATAAATTGTAATGATTTAAGTTGTATATTGTTTAAAAGTATAAAGAAAGGAAATAATTTTTGATAATTCAGAATTAGAAACGTATTTTATTAACATACAATATTTCAAACTGCGTAATGTCTAAATTTACAGAAAATGGAAATAATGTTTGATAATCAGTAATTATTTTCAGAATTGTAAACTTGAACCACGTGGGATGATCAGCACAGCAGTCCAGATAAATACAACTAAGGTGGTGAGTTACATAGTTTGTCAATTCAACAAATCTTAAAACTCAAAGCACGCTTCTGTTTTTTTTTGTACCCAAAAATCACTAATCGATTGAATTATCTTGAATAGTAGAAACAAATTGCAGTTGAGCAAGTTTAGAAGATTTTCTTCCCTTTGTAACAGAGATGTTGTTCAGTTTTTCTCTGTAATTTCTTGGAAAGGAATTCGTTTTAATACTTGTCATCTGAGTTATAATCAAAGTTGCAAGTGTATATTCTTACCTGTTCAATGGTTATAAATAAAATTGAAGACAATATTCATTTGGACGATATTTTTTCTCCAGAAATGATAAAAAGGATTAAGATGCAATCATAAGACTGGCTAACATTTAATAAAAGAAGCAAAATTGTGCAAAAATACAGTTTCCAGAAACATTTTTAACTTTGTAGTCCTATAAGCTTTTAAATTTGTTGAAATAAATTAATGAATAAAAAGCAAATCAAATAAGTAAAAATATTACTTTAATAAATACTTTTTTAAAACTTATTTTCGAAAAGAATTAAATCGGTCATGGGCTGCAATAGTGGCACAACTAAAAAAATACACGTTCTGGAACAGGTGTAAATATGAAAATATACATTCTTTTCAGCAGCAATACTAGCACAACTCATAATTCAACTTGAAGGTAATCTTCGTTTAAGCAAACTGAAACATTTCTTATGCATTTTCTTTAGCAATGAAAACTTTAAACTCACTTATCTCAAATTTGATTTTTTGAGTTGTGCCGCTATTGCAGCCCATGAGCGAAATAATCTTCAATAAAAACGCTTATTAGATGTAAGTGGTTGCATCTATTAAACATTATATCTATTATACAGTATTTACTTACGTCTATTATACTGTATATCCTTACATAATTAACAGTCTATCCTTACATGTGATAATAACACTAATATCTACGTTAATAAGCATTGAATTGGATTGCAGTATTTAAGTTGTGTTTTTATTTTGAAATAATTTTTCATAAACCAACTGAAGTTATGCATACTTTATTTATTTATGTAAGATTATTAAGACACAAACAATATTCATTAATAAAAACAATAGTAAAAATACAATAAATTTTAATTTATAATAACGGAAAGAAAGTTAAAGATAAAAAAAACTATTCTAAAAATGTGAAGCAATTATCCATTCTCAAACATGCACAATGTATAAGCTCTTTTGGTAAATGAAAAAGAACACACGTACATAAATTTCAAGAAAATAATTTTTAAGTTAATAAAAAAAAATAGTCTAAGTATCGAATAACAGCTTTAATAATTTATAAATTAAAAAGATAAAAATCTATATTTATATGCTGCCAAAAATGTTGAAAAGCTTTTGCTCTTGATTTCATTATTTTTCAATGTATCATACATTAAATCAGTTCTTCATGGCTATTTCCTCCCCCTTTTGGATGTACATGGGCAGAAACCAAAATCTGAAAAGTAAATTAAGAAAGGTACATTATAAAGCAGTATCAATGAGCTAGAACTAAATATTATTCTAAATAACATTGTTCTAATAATCCTATCGTCAGGAACCAAAAAAAAATCAATCACAAGGTCAACTTCAAATGTGTTTATATGAATGGTTGACAGAATGTAAACAATAACAAGCTTCCTAAAACTTTCGGTGTATTCCTCCGCTTATGTTATGCTTCGGAGGCGATGTGTGAACAGGCTTAATATTCTTGGAAGTTTTATTATTGTGATTTGTGCTTAAATTTACGCGTGATTTTACCATTCATAATAGTTTTTTGTAACTTACAAATTCTAACTGGTTGTGAGTCAAAAACAGATTTAGGAAAATTAATATCAAAGCATAAATAAAGTGAAAGGTTGGCTATGTTTTCGGTTGTTGCTGTTGATGACGCATGCCTGTTTAGGCAGAGGGGGTGCTATTGTTCTTGTTTTCCAGTGGCACCATCTATGGCCAAGAATTCTACTTCTGCTACACCATACGTCACACTCATTTATAGAGCGGACCCATTCATACATCCAGTCATTCATCCACAGATCGTAATTTTGACCTGAATCAGAGAACGATCGATCTCCAATCCAGTACCCTCAGAGTTATTGATTTGTTATGGAAACATAGACAGATTTAACGTGCATCAGTCACTACACTACAGGGGGAGTCTTCGGACGGCGGGGTTCGAATCCACGAACTCTCGGACATGGGCCCAGCGCTCTACCGACCAGGCTATCCCGGCCACATGTTTTGAGTGTTATCCCTTAATTTGGCTATATTTGTATCCCCGTTTGATATTTTTTTGGTTGCATCATAGCATGCATGTGACGTCTTTCGAATTCATTTGTTGCTTGTGTCGTTGAACTTTGAATTAAAATAACTCGTATTTTAAACACTAATAGTATAACAATATTTAATGGCGAAGATTTTTCAAGTTTGATCGTAAAAATCAATCGGAAGTAGTAACTCGGAATTCTTATGACGAATTTTTGCCCCTAGCGCCATTAAGTGCTTAGCCGTTACTCAGTCAACTATCCATAGTTATAATTGATATCACGCACAGTTACTTGTTGTAATTTTAGCTAGGCATGTTCACATAGGGACTAACGTAGTTTTTCTGAGGTAAACATATATCTCAGGAATCTTACATGCTGCGTAGTATGATGCTATCTATATTTCAGTGCAATATCACCAATGCACTGAGACAACAGCTTATGTTCATTTCTATTCATAAAATTGCTTTTAATAAAATTCATAGCTGTCAATATGGATAGGAAACAATCCAGTAGATTTTACTATAATGATACGATTTCCTGATAATATTGTCATATAGTACTAAATATTTCACACATAGGGAATTTTTCAGGCTATTATTAACATCAATTATACTTGAAATGTTAAGTATTATGTTTATTCATAAATTTGAATAGTAATATACATTTAATTCAGCAAAAATAGTAAAAATAGTTTTTTAATTAATTTAAAAACTGAGTTCTGAATAAAACTAAACTGAATATGGGGAACGTAAATATCGACAATGTCAACCTTCATCTATGAAACAACTACTTCAACATAGAATCGAGTTAACATGCCTTTTAAATACTGATTTTCATAAATAAGGCTCACTTCATTATGTATTAGTAATACTTATTTAAATATTCAAGCAAGTAATAATTTGTACAAAAATTCCATTTCAAAAGGAATGTTTTAGGAAACTTACCAATTTTTGGGAATTTCATAAAATGTACAAAAAGTAAAATGTAAAAAAAGTAAATGTACAAAATGTAGGTGAATTTTTATTCGACCAGTAAACGAGGAGAAAAAATCAAAATCTAGTAGAGGTAGCAGCTATTTTAATTCAGTATACTCTTAACTCCATACTCTATATATTTCCATTGAGTATAAGCTACAATATGTATGTAAACACCATTTGCTGAGAGACGGAAATTCTGTAGCAGATATTTATATATTATTTTAACACTAATGGTTTTAGTAATCTGGTAATTGAAACTTTAGTATATTGGCATTTCTGATGCACATTTTAGTGTATAAAATGCTTTTAGCAATATTTAATACGTTAGTGTGTGATTTTTTCCCTAGTGCCACTAGTACCATGATTTATACTTCAGTATAATATTGTCAATGATTCATCCAATAACTATTGAAAAGAATTTTGGATGCACAGCATTTTGAATTCTCATATTAATTATTTATACAAATGTGTTCAAATATATTTAATACATTCTAAAACAAGTACAAGTAAAGATTTATTAAACTCTTGAAAAATTTGCATACGAAATAGCATAAGAAAAAGAATAAGCAATGGCAATACTTATAACATATTAAAATAATTTTAATCTATATACAAATTAGAATCGGATATAAATATTGGAATCGGATATATTTTATTCATGATATATATATTCTGATTCTTTTATTAACTGTTAAATCATCATAGTGGTAAATAGTGAAATGATATTTAAAGTGTATTTAATTTATTATTCATTTAGTATTTTTTTAAAAAAATTAAGCGTTGTTAGTTTTTTTTTGTTAAAGATTAATTATTTTCCTCCAAAGATAGCGTCATAATTAAAAAATGAAAGAATTTTTTTTATCCTTTAAGTAGGTATTTAAAGTATATAAATATAGTTCATATCTTACGTAGAAATTCCTGTTACACTAGTTGCTCTATCTTAACTATTTGGACGATGATTTCACAAATTAAGTGAATTTAGTTTTTTTCTTTCAGTATTTTCAAATGTGTGTAATTTTTGAGTTGCTACATTATTTTTCTGAAAAATGAAATGTTTTTAATCGTCACATAATCCGCTTCAAAGGTTTTTTGGGGAAAATTTTTATTAAATGGATCGCCTTAAAGAGATCATATTTCTTTAAAATGTAAAACGAATTTCAGCTTACCTATGGAAATCACAATCTTAAGTTAATTGGGAGATTGAATTTCATTACCGATTCTAGTAGCTAGCTGATAATTGCTTCGCAAAAATCTTTGCCATTCCGCTGAAATCAGAATTTTTTCGAAATTTAAGCGGAAGTATTTTTCAGCACAGGACATTATGTTCTTATCTTGATGCTTATCAGCCAGTATAAATAGATCAAGCACATTTTCTAATGATAAAACAGTTTCTAGGAAAGATCTGCAAAATTTCTTCAAACCTTCTATTTGATACTTATCAGCGGCATAATACAATTTTGTTACATCTTCCCAATGCAGAGTTCCCAAGGGCTCAAAATGCAAAAATTTTATAAGTAAAGAGACAGTCTCACTTTCAATATCATCTATATGAACTGAGTTCGTATCATTTTCAATCATATTTCTTTCAAACATGGCGTTAAAGACAGGTGATTTGGAGCACAGCACAGCTTTGTGCACCACAAATTCTTTATTTGGCGTTCGAAGCGTCACGAAGCTGAATTCTTTTTGTTTAAAAAAGTTTATAAGTTCTTCAGAATCATGGAAACCAGCACTTGTGAACGTCTGAGTTTTTTGAGTTAAAAACTGTTTCGTTTCTTTAAACTCATAAGAGGGAGGAAAGTGTAGCAGGTCGTTCGGTTTTAAATGCGAAAAAGTCTGTATTGGTCTGTGTTGTAAGTCGTTTCCATCACTGTGAGCAAACGAGAAATAATCAAAGTCTGCGAAGTGTCTTTGAATTGTTCTTCTTTCCAGAGATGAAAACCAACTGTCAATGATCCGTTGGGTAAATAAGTCCATTCTTGGTCATTCAATTCTTTAAAACTGATTAATTGGTCTACTCCGGCGTGAACTTGGCCTATTCCAAAATGGACTGGAACTTTCTCCAAAATTGTTATCCATCCCAAACTACTGAGTAAAGTAGTAGAAACTGTTACAGAATTTGTAACCGAATATATTTCTTTGACCAAATGAACAGATAAGAATCCATATTTTTGCTTAATTTCTATACGATACGTTGATTTTAGTGATTTAGTTTTGAAAGATGGACTACGAAGCAATAAATTCTTACCAGGCTTGCAGTTAAAATTCTCGATTCGCCAATATATAACTATTCCATTCATGTTTTCGTATTTTTCTGATGTAGTTGCCATCGTCTTTAAATGAAAACAATAAATGATGCTGAGAAACAATCAACTTTAAATGAATTGTTTGATAAAAGCATTCCGTTTAAGATAAGACAGAAGAATAACATTTTATTATCTTTGACAGCTGTAAGATACCGTTTATCTTTTTTTTTTGTATGTTTCTTTTTCTTCCTATTAAACAATACACACAAACGCCTTCTTATAAGCCTAAAAATTACATTGTCACTTTCACAAGCTCAGTTTACAGGATCGAGTCACAGCTGTCAGTTTTTATAAGTGTTCTATGAATTAATTGAAATGCTTGAAAATTACCCACTCTAATAGTCCAGGGTCACCGATTGAAGAGTGAAGGACCCTGGAATCTCTTCACGTATTGAAGGAATGAAAGAAATCTTGTAATATCAAAGCTGGGATTCGAACCACTGTTCAGCCGGTTATGAGATTGACCTTCTTAGCTTCAGTACGTACCCAGCTGCATAAAATATTTTTCTAAAGGTGGGCCTAGTAAAGCGGATAGAATTCAGGCTTTTCAATCGTTTTAGGAAGAAAAACAATCAATAAATGTGTTTTCTCACACTTAACAGTTTGAATATCATCTTTTTTATAGTTAAGCGATTGTTTCGGTTGAATATGGTAAAGTAACAATTAAAAAATTACCATTTTACCATTTTTACCGAGAATATCATACAGTGCACCTTAAAAGAATAATTTGAACCATAACTTGTTTTTTAATTAGTATCTTCCTTCCAAGGAACTTGACATTTCGTTCAAGCCTATTTTGATCCGGACGAGTATTTTTCAAAATAAGTAAAAAATAAAAATATTGTTTGTTACTATAATTACTATAGCATATTTAATTTGCTTTTTAGGAAACTAAATAGAATTAAATAATTAAGTTAGAATTCGGGATTTTCAGGATTTTCTTCGTTAGTTCCAGTCAGAATTTCGAAACAAGATAAAAAGGATTTTAATCGCTATAGTAAAAAAGCACATTTAAAAATTATAACATCTCTTATTCAATTTAAATTATTTTTCATGTCAATTTTAATGTTCCGCAAAAAAGCAAAAAGTGGGGCCTATTTTGAACAAAACGTAATACAAAATTAAAATTTAAATTATTTCAATGGAAACGTTGCTATAAAACTAGCTGAATCTCACCAATTATTACTTCATCTACTGTTAAATTTTTTCCGACAACTTGCACAGTTAAATCTTTCATTTTTCTTTACCGGAAAATAGTCTTATAACGTCTACAAAAAAAAACAACTTCTGATTGCAATTTATGCGTTCTTTGTCTTGATGTAAATCGGAAAGAATAACGCAGATATTTTCAACCGTTAACTCTTTCTTCAAGAGATACTTGATATCCTTTTTAAGAGAATCTGCCTAATATTTATCCGAAGCATAATATAACTTGATAGTATTTTCCCAAAGCAGATCATCCAGAGGCTCGAAGTGTAAGAAATTAAGAAATGTGGTCATGATCTGGCTGACGATATCATCTCAGTTGCTCTTTGTTTTCCATAAATCCTGTATCGAACACTGCACTGAATACAGGAGATTTTGCGCACCAAACAGCTTTGTGCACTAAATAGTCTCTGTTCGGAGTAGTGCAAAACTGAATTCCGTTTCAGCAGATCTGTCGCGTCTTTGTTATTGTTGTTATTTCTAATACCATTTACCATTCCAGCAAGCCTGGTATTTAAGACCGGAGAGGCATTTCTTGTTTTTCAGTGGCGCCATCTAAGGAAAAGAATACGACTTCAGCAGCACACACGTCACAAAACATTTATGCAACGGACCCATGGTTACAATTTGTTATGGAAACATAGAGGACCTTGCGACCCCGACAGATCTAGTTTACACCAACCGTGCACGCTTACTAACCGGGGAGTCTTTGGCAGGAGGGATTTGAAGTCACGATCTCACGAACATGAGTCCAACTTCCTACCAATCATGCTATCCTGGCCCCTAAATCAACTTTGGCGATAACTGCAACATCCAGAACTGAGATGGATCAGCTAATAGATCATTCGCCTACCAATGAGGTGAGTCGAATCCCAGTGATGGCTGGTTAATACGAATTCTTCCGCCTCCGGCTTGCACCAACCACAGTGCTTTCGTAAAATATCTTCAGTGGTAGACGAATCATTGGTTAGAGTCCCCTTACCATCAGCCTAACCGTGGGTGGTTAACGTGGCATTGCTCTCCATGTAACGCAAATGCGAGGCAGTTCCATCAAAAAGTCCTTCACGAAATCAAATTTCTCCCTATATTTGATACTAAAGTTCCTTTGTCTTCTGAACTGGGTTAAGACTACGGAGTTGAGCATTGACAGTTGTAAATCCAAAATTGGGTCTGCAGTTTAACAAATGTTATAAAATAAAATAGTTTCCGTGCCAAGGTATCAGACTTTTTTATTAATCCATTTTGAATTCATCAGAGTTTTTGCTGTCCACCCTTCTGTGTTTATTGAACTTATTGATAATGATCCATTGGGTAAACATTCTTTCTAGATTGAATAATTTTTCACATACTCTGCGACTTTAAATCTTATTTCAGAATCTTTAAAGGCGACAGTCTTTCCTGAGCCAGTTAGTATGGACACTGAATAGCTAATAGTTAAATCTTAGGAGTTAGACATTTTGGACAAACAGCCATAAATGTTGTATTTCCTCCGTGTAACTTCTATTTGCAATTTCGTATTTAGTTATTTAATTTCAAAATAGGTAAGAAATCATTATCAGGTTCATAATTAAATATTTCGATTTTCCTATTGACTGCGAATACTTTAACAGGGTTTGAATAGTCCACTCTTTCAGAAAGTGTTGGAATCTCAACAAGAAATTTAGAGCAACACAAAATTGCGACGTAAATTAATTTACTATAAACTAAATTTTACTTTACTTTCTACTATGGTATTATATATTATTTAATTCAATAAAATAAGAGAAGTTTATCTAAATTCAAGTAAGTGACAACAATTCATGATTATAATCGGTATATTTATCAACAAAAAACAAAGTACAACGTTGAACTTAGATAAAAAATTTTGAAACGATTTGTTTCATTTAATTAGTAGTAGCTGCTTTTGAAATTCTTATGTTTTACATTCCAAAGTTACATTCAACTTCCGTGATTGCAAGAAGATCCGGTTCAATCAATCCTGAATCATATTTTTAAAAAAAGTGAATCCATAGCTGGTTAGCTTCTAGTATAATCTAATTCCTATGCTATATTACAACTACTATGTTACAGAATACGATTGTTCATAATTTCATGAAAATTGTAAAAGTTATGCGAGAAATTATGCGAATAGTTTCAAAAGCATTGATGACCTAACTTTAAAATTATATTTAAAAAAAAAGAGACGAAATGGGCTCTGTATTACAATTCCTAATAATGAGGATACAAAGAATGTTCATGAAAAAAGTAAAATAACGTGAATAAAGAACAAATAAAGGCACAGAAATTAACTTACTATTGTTCCGATTCAACCTTCTTTTGCGTTAAAACAACTACTCACATACTATAAATAAATAAATAAAAGTGTGTTAGACACAGAGGATTGTCCTCGTTTATAGAACCGAAACTATATTATGCTTAATTCGGTGCCTTTATATGAGCTACATTCACGTTGTTTTGCTTTATTCATAAACTGATAAAAGTATAGTCAAAACTACCAGAATATGAGAGAATTCATCGTGTTTTTGGCTCTATGGAATCTCCAAAAAGCTCTGTAATTTATACCGAAGCGCTTTGGTATACGAACGATGAAGTATAGTTTTATAATATGCGATACAACTTTGTGTATCTCGTAAAATACGGTAGTTTTATCATGATACTTAAGAGCATGAAAAAAAGCCCCATTTAAACGGTTGATTTTACTTTTCAGTTTTGTATTTTTTACTAAAGTGTGGTGATAAGAATTATAATTTTGAAAACCAAAGAATTATAATTTTTGCCGGGAAACGTTGCCATATGAACAAAATAATTACCACATGAATGGTTTAAATTATTTTGGTTAGTATTAATTATTATCTATTTTATAAATAATTATCATATAATTATTATATATATAATACTAATTAATAAATATTATTAATAATCGTTAATAATTTCAGTTTTATCATTCTGATTTGATTTTTTGCTTTTTGCCACAAGTGTCATTACTATAAGTAATTTTACTAGAATTTCTTTTCTTAGCGTAAGTAACACAAAAGTATATACCTTATCCTCATTTGATCAAACGTTTGGGAAAAACGTTGAGACTTAACGAAAATTGTGTCATAAATTTTACACACAATGAAAGTTCTATAGTATGAATTTTATGGATACTTTGGATAAAAATTTATGTTTTTGTCAAAATGAAATCCAAAACTATAAAAGTTTGAATGTGATGCTTTGATAGATGAACAGAATATATCTTTCGTTAACATTACTGGAGTAAATTCAAAATGAATAAGTTTTGATTTGCGGGAAAATTTCTCAATAATACCGATTTCGATCAACTCTTATTTAGTTAAGGAGTGCGTTCTAAGTGTTATATGCTCCCACAGATTAGATAAATAATAAACTATAAAGGGATACATCAATAACGTTACATTAAATAAAAATTATTTAAAATTGTAAAACTGTTAGTTCAAATGCAAATGAAAGTTTAAATGAAAAATACCTTGATAAAAATATTATTAAAAGAATCATTAAAAAACTTACTTAAATGAAGTTTAATGAATTATTTCTATATGTTATGAGCTAATTTGCATAAAACTTCTGCAGCTAACTCTGTGTAACTCAAAAGAAAATCTTTCCATTTTTTGGAGGGTAGAATTTGTTTAGAATGTTTGCAAAAATAATCTCCAGCGCAGCTCATGAGATCCTTATCTTGATGCATATTAGCGAGAACAAAAGAGTCACAAATATTTTCATTTGTTAATTCATTTTTCATGCGTAAAACACAAGCTTTTCTCAATGGTTTTATGTCATATTTATCAGCAGCATAGTACAACTTCACAGCCGCTTCCCAACTCAAATCACCAAGCGGCTCAAAATGCAAAAAATTTATAAGTGACGTCATTGTTTGACTTTCAACGTCATCGATATCAACTACATTCAAATCGTTTTCTTTCATTTTCCGCTCAAACATGGCTTTGAAAACTGGAGATCTGGCACACAATACTGCTTTATGCACAGAAAATTCTTTTGTCGATGTTCTAAGAGTAACAAAGGAAAACTTTTTCTCCTTGAACATTCTTAGAAGATTTTCCTCGGTATTTAATTCTTGATTAGAAGTCGATGGTGGTAGCTGAGTTGGTGACTTTGTAGTTTCTCCGATGTGAAATTTGTAGGAAAGAGGAAAAGTTAAGAAATCACTTGGTTTTAGTGCTGTAAACATTTCGATTGGTCTGTCTATTCTTTGTTCTAATTCGCATTCACTTCTTAAACGTGTTGTAATTAAGTACTGGTATGCCTTCTTGTTTGTATTGTTGTTCCATAAACGGAAACTTACGGTTAAAGTCCCATTTGGCAGATAAAACCATTCATCTTCTTTTAAGTTTTTCACATTAATCAATTTATCTACTCCCCAAACATCTGAATTACCGCCAAATTTAACTTTTGCACTATCTAGAACCGAAAACCAACCACTTCCTGTAAGTATTGCAACTGAATAAAACAAACTCAAGTATTTTTCGTGTTCTTCTTTGGATATGAATGCCACTAGAAAATCACCACGTTTTTTAACTATAATTTTCCAATTCGTTTTCAGTGGTTTAATATTACATTCTGGACTTATCAAACAAAGACTATCATTTGGCAATGGGTTAAAATTCTCGATTCGCCAAAAAATTGAAAATCCACACAATAATTCCTCATCTTGTTTCGGAATGAAATTCATATTTATCAAATGGAATTGAACGTATGTCTAAATAAAAGAAAATAAATGTAGGGGAAAAACACACCGTTAAAGTTATCCAAACATTTTCCTATCATTTTTATCAGTCATAAAAAAATGATAAGAAATTTGTAATCACACATATTGCGTGTCAGCAAAATTCGATAGGTCAGCATTAAGCAGACCTATCGCATTTGCCAATAGCAAAAATGAGTGTCATAAATATTTAAAACTTGCATTAACGTTTAGCTTTTATTTTTTCTAAAGATGTTTTTATGTGACGGCGAGCTAATAAATCTAATTTCTGTAGTTATTTCAAATAAAAAAAATTTTATTCAATTCATTATTATATTTTTATTCACCATACTTTCATGCAATAATAACAACTTGTGCTTTTCTGTGACATTTCATTCACCTTTTGGAAATATACCAGAAACTTGGCTCAATTGTACAAGGATATGATCAAATGCTATTCAAATTTCTATCAATTTTTCATCAAAATAAATAACGTCTCTAAGTTCAATTTTAAGAAAATATTGCAATTTGTGAAGTGCCTATCACAAATCTGAAAAGTGACTACAAAACAAACTATTTAGCTAATAGAAATATAGTTTCCATGGTTCATATCAATGAAATGATTCCATAAAGTTTCCTTTGCTTTATTATAATTTTGATCAATTTTCACCAAAAACAAAAACTGTTTTATTTTAACATTTTCAAAAGGAACAACAATCTAGGTTCAAAGTGCTTGGCACCATTTTAAAGATTCGCACAAAAAAAAATCTAATTAGTTCACATAAATATTGGTTCCATTGTTCAAAAATTCTGATAAGAATATCAAATGTGTATCTTATACCATAACAATTTCGTTTTAAATTTTTTATCAAAATAAAGCTTTTTTTTAAATTAAATTTTAGAAAAAATTTGCAATAGTTTTGATAAATTACATACCTTAAAATAAAAAATACTTTGATTAGTAATTAAGTGCCACTGCCCGGTATACATTTGCCAGGAATACCCTACAACAATGTTTTTATAAGGTCGAGTACCACTGCCCAGTATGCTTTTAACCGGTACTCCGAACACTGATGTTTCTCCTTATCTATCCTCAGCAGATACTAAAATGTCGAATAAATACAATAATATCAACGAATTAATTAATATCAAATCGGATATAACAAATATTTCAGACATTCACCAAAGCGATTGCTGACATTCACCGGTAAAAGACGACATTCTTTTGATTTCGGTCATTCGCGGTAAACTATTATTCATGCATAAATGGTTCAGCATCTGCAGAGCTCCGATTTCCGCTTTATTTTTATGGTTAAGAAACTATGTGTTGAGAAACTCTGAGCTTTTTGACTTTACTAGTTTGACTTTAAAATTTAACCGTAACTGCGGTGTACCCAGAGTTTCATAAGTAAAGCAGATGTAGAATGATCGCCTCCGAGTTATTAAGTTGAGATCCGAGTTGAAATCTGCTGTTCTTTTTCAAAATATTAATGGGTCGTTTAATCTTGCTTTTTTTTCTTTCTTGTTTTTTTTAACGTTTCTTGTATGAATATTAAATGTTTTCAAAAAATGGACAGGAGTTAATTCCTTCAATGACAGACCTTTGTTTTTACTAATGACATCTTTCATTTCAAGAGTAACGACTTTTTAAATCGAAAGAAGAGAATTCTGTCTACCCCTGGATATATAGCAACTTTAAATATTACCTTACCTGAAATACAGGTAAGGCAATTTTACCTTTAATTAAGAAGTGAAATAAAAAGTATATATATTATTAAAAATATTGATTTTTATTCTATACTATGCTAGTCATAAATGTTTACAATACCGCATAACAGGGCTCGAAAAACTGCCCGTCCGCCCGTCCTCAGCGGTCAAAAATTCCCCACGGACTACGAATTTTTCGAATCCGACGTCCGCGCGGACGGCCATTTTCCCGTTTATGTTCGTGATACATTTTCAATTTTTGTTATCTTACAAGAGTCTAGAGCCTCACTTCTAAAATGACCCTTTAATCTTGAAATACAGCAACATACTGCGTATGGTGGAATTGATGTTTTCTCTGTCTGGGAGTACAGCAGCGGTTTAAAGGGGCTTTTCAGCAATGAACTTACAAAAAAACACATTACTTACTGGTCTTAAACGAGAAGCGTTAAACGCAATTATGAACATCTACCTAAATGGAAAACTCCTTTCAGATTTCTGTGCAGAAACCTCTGTAAATCATTGGCTTGATTGTGGAACTGGCAAACGTCATATTAGATTCACTTAAAAAAACGCAGTACCCTCAGATAAATTGACATTCCAGATAACTTGACCTTTGTCATTTAAATTATTTCATAAAAGAAATACTAGGCTACTATTAGTAATCTAGTATTTCTTTTATTACTGTATAATGTAATCCTAGTAACTACTAATTCATTGTGCACTTTATATAAATGTTTGTAATAAATATGAGAAAATTATATTTTTATTTATTTAGAAGCGACGGGTTAGTCTCAAAGGAGGACGGGTACATTGTTGGACAAGCCGTCCTCGGGGACGGGTAAAATTTCTGAGTTATTTCGAGCCCTGCCGCATAGATATGTATTCACGTTTTTTTAACCGTACCAGTTACAAACGATTTCAAAACCGTTAAGTTATAAAAGTGTTCCTAACCATAAACTTTATGATTAACCGGATGTACAGATTGCTACCGGTGATTTTACCGTAATTTCAGAATGAAAATTGTGACAGTTCATAGAGCGGTATATTACATTGCGACAGCTTTGGAACTTGTGCAGATTTATATTTCGCTATGCAATAATTTGGTAGTGTATCTTGGCTCATTGTCAATTTCTTAAATTGTGATTTAACTGTTAAAATCAGTTTCGTAGTACAAATAAATTTAAACAGATGAACAAACATTTTTCAGTAATATTCAAGATTTATTCAAAGCTGTAATTCACTCTCAAGTAAATAAACTCTTCGAAATTATTTTCGGACATAAAATTCTGAAAGATAATAATAAAAAACTAAAAAAATTTTTACGATAATAGTAATATAAATGATATAAACTTTCCTTTTGCGATACAACTTTTTATAACATCAATATTGACTTAGCGAAATTTTATTTATTTATTTAAAACCTTAAACGGTAAAGCAAATTATTTCCCTGCTGATCTTTAATCAGCAATCTTAAATGTATTGAGATTGCAGATTCTCAGGTCATTATTATTGCATTAATTATTAATAATTATTAATTTCTGATCTTGAAAGTGCTTTTTGAAGCACGTGTTTGTTGCTTTAGTGACAGAAAAAAAAATTGAGGGAGCATATCGCCATATGGTGTCTAAATCCCTTACAAATCCCTTTATTAATATTGTGCCAAACAAAATTAACCTTATATTAAACGCAAACCTATCTTTATAATTATTTTCAACCTAGTTACGAGAATAAGACGATCATCGAATCTCTATCTTGAACAGATGTAAACAAATTGAAATTTTTCTTATTAGTTTCAGAGATGAATCTCATGATTTAATCAATGCCGAGACACCTTTGAGAGAGTCAAGTGAAGTAAAAGAGACTGCTGATAGAGAGGTAATTTCAAGTTTTTTTTTAATCTTCCTCATATCCAGATTTGAAGAAGTGTATGGTGTTATACAGATTGCTTATTTAAATGCAATTTTATAGCGTACGAAATAACTTTAGATTATATCTACTTATTTTTAAATGGTGTAAGGGGAGGAAAATTAATACGATGATAAAGCTTAGATAAACACAATTATTATAAATGATTTTACTTCTTATAAAAAAGGATTTTTTGAAAAAAATTATCAAAACTATATATACAAAAGTAAATTTTAAAATTTCATTTCTGGTCTCCGAGTTCAAAAGTTTCAAAGCGGATAAATATAAAATGAATACCAAGAATCAAACTAATAAGATATATTTCTATATAAAAACTATTTTTTTTTTCGTATTTAAAATCATTGTCGCCATCATCTATGCCTTTCTTTTTTAATATCCTTATGTTCCTAAAAAATACTCAATTTAGCATGATATTTAGAAAATATCATTAAAAATAAAAATTGTACTGTAATTTATAAGCTTTAAATCCTTTAACCAGTATAGAGTAAAAAAGCAATTTTTAGCATGAAGGATTGGCTTTATTTCTCATAAAAGTACGATTTTCAGCTCACTTAACGTATAACCATGAATTTATCATTAGAATATTTTGCATTCGACTTACAGGAAAAAAAATTATGAAAAAACCCTATCCTGAACAGCATGATTTTAAGATGAGTCTCATGATTTTATTGATGGTGATCCATCTTTGAGAGAGCCAAATAAAAAGATAGAGAATACTGATTTGGATATAGAGAGATAATTTAAAAAATCTTTTTTTTTTTCATCTTCAGATATTAATTTAATTTTCATTCTAAAATTTAGGTAAAATAATTGGCAGTAGTCTGTTTATCTAATTAACGGCAAAGAACCCTTTTTACCTTTACGGTTTTGGAACTATATAAACTTGAATACAAAACTATGAGGCTTTTTAACAATTTGCCACTTGCATGTTTTTAAAACCGTAAAAAAGAAATTTAAGGCTTTTCGTTAGGTAATGGGCATGGGAGTTAGGTTGCGTTTTATCAAGTGACACCCATCGTAAGATATGAGAAATACTAGACTTTTTGTGTTCAGCAGCTTTATGGTGTTGCCCTCTAAGGGTTGCCATCTTATTACGTTGAACAGTATGAGGCAATCGTATGTCTCAATGCCCGTCAGTATTGCAGCCTGCATTCGCACTAGAGGTGGCCCTAGAGGGTACTAAAATACCCATTTATGTGTATTTTTTCTACCATAAGTGATAATTAAGCTTTGATATTTTAATCACTTAAGTACATAAGCGTCTACTTACGTAAGTAGAATTTTGTTTCCTTCTGACAAGTCTTTCTAGATGCTCTAATTTTTATGCTTGTGAGTACATTATGCATTGCTTCTTTAAGTTGTTTAGAATATGTATTTGAATTCTTTTTACAATTCAATATTTGTATTCCAGCTTATAAAACCGTAATAAGTCAAATTTAATTTCTATAATTTGTACTTTGTTTGAACGGTTATCTACTATTGCGAACTTCAATTTATTATACTCGCAAAGACTGGCAAATGTAAATTACTATAAATGCACATTAATAACGATATTATCATATTCTTAATATCAATATCTATTATAAGGAGTCGTGGTGGCTCAGGGGATAGAGCGTTTGTCTACCAATGAGGGGAAATGGGTTCAAATACCAACGATGGTGGGTTGATACGAATTCCACACTCGGCTTGCACCAGCCACAGTGCTAACGAAAAATATATCCTCAGTGGTAGACGGATCATGGGTTGGAGTCCACTTGCCGTCAGTCTAACCGTGGAAGGTATTCCTCTCCATGTATCGCAAATATGGGTTAGTTCCATAAAAAAGTCCTACACGAAGGCAAATTTCTTCCAATATTTGATCCATGAGTTCCCTCGTCATCTGCATTGGGTTCAAAATTACAAGGTTAAGGAGTTGAACATTGGTTGACGTAAACTCAGAAAATTAGGTCATCTGTTCAACAACGGTTATAAAATAAAACATCTATTATAATTATCGAACTATTCTCTTCGCGCACATCTTTTATCTTTAAACATTATTGACTCTGATAGGAGTTCTCTTTGTTTGCCAATATATGACTGTTTCGCATTTGGACGAGTGCAAACTCTGCTTTCTATGAACGAGTGGAAAAATATTGGAGATGCAGGGTTCTAATTGTCCAGTGGTCATACGATTGACTATTGATATATAGAGCTAAAATACATCGTGCAGTTTAGTAACGATTCTATTAGATATCGTTCAGTGTGGATACTTTGTTTCGATAGTAAATAGATTTTGCACAACGTGACGGGTTTTCAAACGCCATTTAAGTTTTAAAGCGCATACTCGAAAATTCCTTTATAAATCTTTTTACGCACTAAAAATAATATTATCCTTACAGTTAGCGTATGACAAACGCTGGGCAAATTTTCTAGTATCAATACGTTGTTTCAATAGTATCTGAGGTATTAAAAGAATTTTAGAAAATTTTCCGATGCTGACTATCGTTATTTTCTTTCGATGGCATATCCCTAAAAAGACATAGGAAACTGAAAAGAAACCAAACAAAAATAGACAGAATTGCTCCTCTAATATTTAGAAATATACCTTGGTAAAATTTTCTATTTAAAATTTTGGATTTACTTACTTTTAAATCTATTTAAGGCATCCCTTCTGCAAACCATTCTAGAACATTCGTTGCTAATTCAGAATAAGCGAGCGAAAAATTTTTCCATTTCTCTGACTGCAAAATTGAAGTAGAGTTTTTGCAAAAAAAGGTTTGAATATACGTCATCAGTTGTAGATTTTTATGTGTGTCAGCAAGACTTATAGCATCACAAATATTTTCAACACTTATTTCTTTTTTGAGAAGAGAAACACAAAATCTTCTCAATCTTCCGATCTGATATTTATCAGCGACATAAAACAACTTAGCTAGAGTGTTCCAATTAATATCTTCCAAAGTCTTGTAATGCAAAAATTTCAGAACTAACGCCATAGTATCACCATCTATATCACTGATATCAATTAAATTGCAATCGCCATTGTTAGGGATTTCAAGCATATTCTTTAACACTGGAGAGTCGGTACTGAGAACAGCTTTAAGCACAAAAAACTCTTTGTTCTCAGTTCGGATAGTGACAAAACCCAGTTTTTTCCTTCTCAATAATTTTAACACGTCTTCTTCACTACATTCATCCATTTCAGAAAATCTTGGTTTTGAACATTCCTTTGATTTTAGAGATTTCAATGTTTTGTCAGATTGGAATTTAAAAGATGGTAAAAAATAAAGCATGACTTCGTGTGTCAAACATGAAAAAGCTTCTGTTGGTTGATGGCACAACTTGCCTTTGTTATCCATCTGGGATGTTATCAGCCATTGAGAATTCTCGGATGGAAATCTAGCGGACCATACATGAAAACTTATTGTTAGAGAATTATTGGGCAGATAAAATGACTCTTGTTTCGCCAAGTTTTCTAAACTGATCAGCTCATGTACTCCCCAACCAGTACGAAATGCTTCATACGTCACCTCAGTATTTTTCATAATATCAATCCACCCAGAGTCTGCAAGCAATGATACGGAAATAATGACTCTGGTATTCATATGAGAGGCCTCCTTATAAAGATAGGCGGCCAAAAATTCATTTTTCTGTTTAATTTCTAATTGCCACTTACCTTCCATTCTCTTCAATTTGAAACTAGGACTTGAAAGCGAGAGATCTATTTTAGAATGGACGTTTTCAATTCGCCAAAAGATGTCAAAACCACGGGTTTTGCTTTCGATAGAAACCATAATTGTGAACAGAAGTGAGTCAAAACAATCACTGATGAAAACGCTCTTGTTAAAAAAAAAGAAAAGGTAATAAATAAAGTCTTTGATGTCGAAATTATTGGGTGCCGCCTTGTTATCATTTTATGCGTAAGATAATGTTTCAATTTATCTTATCTCACAAAATGTTTAGGGTAATTTCCCGTCTCGACAATTAGACAGTTGTTATTCTGAATTGTTTAAGCATGAATAAAACCATCTTTTTGCGCCACAATTCGGAACAACGATATTTTAGTGCATTCATAAAAAATATTTTTTAATTTTTTATTAGTTTACTGGAGTCATTTTCTGGACTTATGGGGGAATTGTCTTTAACTTATTACAAAGCAATAACTTGCAAATAATATCCATTGAGAGCCTTAATTTGTATTTGTAATAGCATTGATCTTAAACCTTAATTTGGCCTAAATTAGATAGAAATCCCGTTTACTTTAACAACTAATTACGCTAGAAAAAAATACGAAATAATAAAAACGTTTTTATTTGTCCATGTCAACAATATGAACCATAATGATTCAAGCTAAGAATCGTGAGCTGTAGCCCACTAACTTGAAACCCGACCAGCCTGTCTAGAGAGTAAACAGATAATATTGTCGTTATAATATCACGACGTTGGTCATGAAATTGCGAAGCCTCTATTTTTCCACGACCCGTTCTGGCCCACAATGGTCTGTTGTGGGAATGCTTTATTTTTAATCAGCAATTTAAATTATATAGAAAAAATTCTCTAGAGAAATACTTTTCATCCCTAAGTTCTTTTTATGATCACATAGTTTTGGTTAATTTTTAATTCCTGCTCAAGTCAAAATCTTGCGAGTATTTTCAAATTTTTACTTTTCGTAACCTTTCAATATGTGATTCTTAAACGAATTTTGACTTTTCATTATGTTTCTTTACCTGGTTTATGTCTAATATATTATCTTAAATTCATTGTTATGCACGAGTGATAAAAATCTTATTGATTAATGATACTTTGTCAAGATTCACGAGATTATTTTATTAAAAGATATTTAAAGGACATCTCGAAATAAAAGTAAAGATTTCTGACACTCTTTTTTTAGAAAAAGTATTGGTACATAGGTTAAAGGCTTAACCCTCTAACCTACTATTGAAGTACAATTAAAAAGTCAATTTTTAAAAATAACGAAATGCAAGTAAAAGTACGCAATTTTTGCTTATCATTTCGTTACTTATAATGAAGAACCTATCTTGTACAAGTAGTAAATCAATTAGGATATTAATTAAAATTGGTCTTTTCCTTTTTATGGGGCATTTTAAATTTCCAGGAAAGAATTCAATTAAATCGAAGCAGTGAGATTTAAAAGTGAAAAGTGTTGTCAAAAAGTCGACAAAGTATCGGTTCTATTTAGTTTTAATTAATTTCTTATCATTTGCATTGTTTCTTAAGAATTTTGTTACTATTTTATATCTAGAGAAAGAGAAATTGTGCAAGAATGCCAAGAAACAGCATAATTATCAGTTGTTCGCATAATCGCTAAACATTTGTACACCTTTTATTTTAGTGCAAAAAGACAAACATTTTATACCAGATAAAATTATAATTATAGTTTTTTCTGAAAAATTTCACCTTATTTTTCAATTTTGTGATTACTTTAGGCTTTCATTCCGGAGACTTTGCTGCAGTTTGTTCCGACGGTTGCAACTTTTTTTGGCATTTGAGTTCTGATTCTTTCGGATACTGCTTGTATACTGCATTGTATACTCTTATAAAACTAAAACAAAGCTGGAAGAAAAGTTCAGCGCCTTAACTAATTCACTTTATTTTAAACAATCGGTATGATGTTAAATATGGTTAAGGTCTTTATTCTAATAAATGAAAATTAAAAACAAAGAAAAAAGTCAAAACTGTTTTTCAAAATGAGTTTCTCCTTCTATTTCAATTGCTTTTTTGAGACATCCGCTACCTCTCAGCCTATTTTTTATTTAAATAATTTTCGCTACCTCGTCTCACAATATGCTTCCGCATAGTTTTTGTCACATTAATTACAATCTGGGCATTTCGATCCAACTCAAATGTTTTAACCTTATTCTTTGGATCAGACAGGTCGACCCACGGTAGCCATTTTGTTTTTCCTTCAAAATTATGCGTGTAGGATATGATTAAAATTTAAATCATTGAAACTTTATAACAGCGTAATGCAAACAAGTGATATTATTTTAGTTGTTTATAAGTAAATGTAACGTTGTTATCTCATATCAACTATTTAAATATATTATAAAACGATAAATTATTTTTTAAAAAAATTTCAAGTTACTTTTTCACACCAAAAAAAGTTTCATAAAGTAAAATAAAAAAGCATTTTTCCTAAAGCATTCAAACAGAATGATCAAATTTATAGCTTGTCTGAGGATTCGTATAATATTTCAACAACTAGTTGTGGTCCATTCAGCAATAGATGTTTTTATTCCATCGATTTAAGAATGTTCTTCGAATTTTGACAAATATTCTCCAGTGCACATTTTATTTTAAGATCTGCAATTTGATGCAGACCTGCAAAAACGAAAGATTTATTTTGATGCGACACTCCATTTACTAAGGCACTGTTGGAAGATTATTTTAATGAATTTATCTCATATTTGTCAGCTATATAGAATAGCTTCCATGCAGTCTCCCATTTTAAGTCCTTCAATGTTCCTATGTGTAAAAACCGTTGAAGTGGTATCATTGTTTACTCAGCACCACCGTCGATATCCATCTTCCTTTTTTTCCCAATGCCGACCTGGGTTGACGACGTTCGTCAATTCAGACGTATTAGAGCAGATTTGTTGGCCACCCGTTCAGGAGCACCCTATTACGTGGGCCAACGTTGCTCCCACAATGAGGACAAATAGTACAGAGTATGAAAGAACATTCCTGCCTTCTCCGGGATTCAAATCCAGAATCTTTCTGACGCAAGGTGAGATCCATGACCCTTACACAGTCCGGTCAGCAGCCATATCCATCATCATCATTTCGCCTATATCTTGCTCAAACATAGATTTGACTATGTGATCTAGCGCTAAGTACAGCTTTGTGTACTACGAATTCCTTTTCTCCATTTCGCAGAGGGAAGAAGCCGAGTCAGAAAAAACCTTAACAAATCTTCATGGTTGTGTAATCCTTTATAGTCATTTAAAGCACTTGCTTGCGTGTCTTTTGTTATTGTTTTGTCATTTGGAAATACATACGATAATGGAAAATACAGCAAATCTCTTGGTCTCAAATTTGAGAAGTACCCAGCCGGTTTGTGTTCGAGATCCTCTTCATTGATGATTCGTGAAGCATTGTTCTGAGAATGGGGAATCAAACTTTTCGTTTCGAAAATGAAATTTAACAGTTAAATATCTACTTGGAAGGTAATTTCCTTTTCCTTTTCTATGTCTTTCCAACTCAGTAATTGGCTCGCAACCAATTTAGGTACACCATTTCTAAACTTATGCTGTTTATACTGTAATACTGTATTCTAACCTGTACTTATCAATAAAAACATTGAAAACGATAATTCCATCTAGTTTTTAAAGCGACGATATGCTGGTGTTGGAATCTCGACTTTAGAGTGAAAAATAGTCACGAATGCAGCAGCCTCATTTGTAATTTTTTATATAAACTCGTGCTTCTAATTTACCGGTAGTAAATTCCGGCCATTCGAAGAAGCTGATTTGTTTCGGGAATGCCAAATTTTTGATTCTACAAAAACAAGAGAAATCACTGACGTCCATCTTCATACAACTCTAAACTATTTAAAAATCGCAAACGCCAACTTAATTTAATTGTCTTACGTCTGAACGAGGTAAACACACAAAATATGATTTTTTGTCTGCTTAATGATTGGGTATGATTGTAACAATACTTGAAACTAATTTCTATAACAGACATTGAAATTGGAAAACAGTAAAAATTGTGTTTCTATGAAAATCTTAAAATAAAGATTAATTTATGCACGAACTGATTTACATTTTTTGAAATTGGTTATTAACAAATTTATTAATTACTATTTTACTTTTAAAAAAATTGTTCAAAAATCATGTGATTAAAGAAGGAAAATCAGCAAAGTTTCACATTTTGAAACATTCGAACATTATTTAATACACTTTAAAAGAAAATAATAGCTATCGACAGGATCACGAAAGTATAATTAGGATAGGATTAGATATGACAAGATTCATAAACATAATCATGATTGCAGATTGCAATAACACTTTGATGTGTTTATGTTCTTTTTTCATTAAAAAAATTGAATTATAAGCTGAGATGCTGTTATTTTGCAGCATGAAATTTTCATGTTTTTTACAGCTTTTTAATTTTTTTTCCAAAAGATAGTTTTAATGGAAAAATAGAAATTTTCCCACAAAAGAATATTCTAAAAGGAAAAGCATGGATATAAGTAAGTTTTTTTTAAATCAAAATTTAAAAAAAATTGCATGACTTCATTTTTATATATATATACTATGCATTGCAAACAGTTATGAAGATTTTTTATTAATTTTTTTTCTAATCACCCGACAAAAAATTTTGATGTTGCAAAAAAATATTTTTCTCCTAAAGAAATATATAATCCAAAAAGATTTACATAGAAATTTCAAGTACTGTAATCGAAATTATTCACCCCTACGTTCCAAAAGTTTTAGTCATCTATATATGCTTAATTAAAATATTAAACCAATATTTATGATTTTGTTATATAATTTATGCATGAAATATGCATTTAACTCACAGAGATAACAATACATTTAAAGATATCTACAAAAGATATAAAGTTGAATTTTATTAATATAAATAAATAAAGAAATGTGGAAAAAAAATTATTAAAAATACGGTATAAATTTTGGCACGTTACTCAAAAAAAATATACTATTAATAATTATTCTTTTCATCCGTAAAAAATTACAAGCATGATTTTAATAAAGAAGATGTTAAATTGATACCTTTCCAGATCAATTCATTTTCATGGGATAATATATATATATAATCCCATGTATAAAATTTTAAGTTAAATCTCTCATTTAAACTTTTAAAACTTAAATTTTAACTCACAAATAAAACTTCAAGTGTGGTGCTGCCATCTAGTAAGCTCATTTTGAGTACACTGTTTTCAATTTGTGAATCTTAAGCAGAATTTATATTAGATAGTTAATTACAAATTATAAATACCATTCCATACCATAAGTAGGCAAATAAAAAACTTCGCTTAAGGAATAAATGAATTGAAGCAATTAGCAAAATGTTCTGCCCAAACTGATACCAATTTGAAACATAGTTACAATTTTGGAGAGTTTAATAATGTTAGAAATTCAACAAATTGTAAAATGAGTTCACCAGTTACATTTATTTATGCTTTAAAATGAGATATATATTTTATAGATTTTTATTAGTGTCTTATTTTTTAAATTTTCTAGCAGACGATAAGAAAGATTTATTTTTAAATTTTAATTAAAGGACTATTTCAAAATGCGACAAGTTGTTAATGGGTCACATTTATCATCTACCATATAATTTCGTCTAGCATATTTGATTACAGGGTCAAAACGTAAGAGAAAATTACTTTCTATCACTTATCTAACTTCAATACGTGCACCGTTTTCATTTTTAAAAATAATTTTACTCACTTATTTTTTTTTGGAAAAAAATGAAAAAACAGTCTTTGTATTTTGAGCTATATGGCGACTGTGAAAAGGTAAAATAAATTTTAAATAAAATGCTTTAATTTTCCCCTGCAGCTTAGTTTTCCTTCTCAGGACTAGACGTTCTGAGTCAAATTATCTTAACTATTTTTGTGACTCTTCATGACCAAAAAATAAAAATAAATAAATAAACAAATAAATAAAATCATATGTTCAATAATAAAATAATAATCTATTTAGCACAATATTGTAAACATTGTATAAATTGTAAATATTACAATGGAAACCGAGGAAACCAATGGAATGGAGGTATTTGTTTTAGGATATAAATAGTTCTTGAATGAGCTATTCTTTGAAATGATGCCCATGACTAGGCATTCAAGTTGTAGTTATGCCTGAAAATGTAAATCAAAAATGGGGTTTTATTTACTTAGGTAAATAAGAAGTTTTTTACATTTTAATGAAATCATAAAGAATTTAAAAATTAATTTAAGAAATTTATAACGTGAAACTTATATTTAATAGAACATCAGTTCTTGTTCGTGAAATTCTTTAAAATAAATGACTTTCGTAGTGAAACTATGCATGATTTGGGTTTTAAGGAATTCTTAAGAATTTCATTTCAAACATTCACACTGCAAAATTTATATTTTTAATGCTTCTACTGCAGTACGTGGTAATATTTTTTTGCATGTGGCTACATGCGGTACAATATTAAGGTGGCTACTGCAGTACAAGTTTTGCACGTGCCATTTTTTTTTTAAATAGAGCCAAATACTTAACATTTGAGTTGTTCTTTAGTCTGAAAAAAGTAAAAAAGAAAATGAGAGTTTTTTATGAAAATATTATTATGATACATGGGATATTTCACACAAATTAATATTGCTAATGAGCACTGAGAAAGTTATATTTTTTGAACAGGAATATGCTAAGTGTATAATCCATTCTTTTAAATAGTGCTATACATTTTATGATTAGCATTTTTTTTGTTCAAAAACATTATGATGCAGTTTTTTTTTTGGTGAAAAAATGGATAAAAAATTCTCCAAATGTAATGAAATCTTCAGAAATTATTTCAGAAATTCGTGAGATTTAAACCTGTAATTGTATAACGCAAATGTCCCCTTGAAATCTAACGTCCAATATAATGGACAGTATTAAATTTAATTTTATCAAGTAAAAAAAATATTATAATGTTTTTCTTTCCATTTGTATGCTTTACGAAACGATTTCCATATGAAAAAAATAATAGAATTTACCCCCCCCCCCCCNCCCCCCCCCCCTTTGTCGGAGTTCTTAACTACAATGAAAAATTATAAAGAAAGGTAAGAAATTCGATTCCAATATCTTTTTAAAGACATTTAGGAGTGATATAAATACCTTATCTTTCGAGTTTAGCGGATTTTGTTTAATGACCTAAATGTACAAAAATGCATTTTAAAAATAACCAAAAAATATGTGAAAATTACTCAAAATTAAATTTTTGTAGTTTTTATTTCATTATTGAAAATAACTGAAAAATCAATCATGTTTAAGTTTTGTTAAAATCATTTTAAGTTTAAATAATTAAGTTCGGATCTATTTTTTTTAAAAAAATACTTCATTACATTTATAAGTTTACTTTAGTTTTAACTTCACATTTCTAGCTAAAAAATCGCATTTTATACCATGATTTAAAGCTTGACTTTGAGTAGAAAGACAATTGCACACGATGAGTTTCAACTTGTGTGATTCTATAAAAGTAGGCCACACGCTTTACATTTAGCTAAAGTTTCAATCGAAAGTCAAAAAGTGACTTAATTTAGTGAATCAAAGAAAGTCAAAAGAAGTCAAAAGAAAGGTTAGAAAATCAAAAAGTGACTTAGTGATAAAAAAAGTGATGAAAAAGTGACTCAATATCTAGAGATAGAAAGGACATTTAAGAACGGACATTTAATAATTAGAATCGAAATTTTGCTTAGCGAAATTTATGCTTTTAGGTGTCCATGCTATTTTGTATTGCAACTGAAGATGTTATTCTTTGAGGAAACTGTCTTAAGATTTAATAGTACACGAAACAGTTAAAAAAATATTTTCAGAAATTTTACCACGAAACCTATCTTTTTTTACTCGTGTAGTTTCAAAATATAGTGCTATCAACAATATATTATTACTTTATAATTTTTTTTTAAAGGGATTGTAAAAATTAGTCTCTTTTCACATCTTAACAGTGGAAAGGATGCTTTATAAATTATAACATTTATATTATTTTAAAATATTTGCCTCTCGAAATTTGTAATTTTAGGATATAATTAGTTTTTATTCTAGTCATTATTTCCATTTGAATTGAAACTTCGTTTTAGGATTAAAAATTTTTTTCCATAAAAATAAGTTTAGTTTTAATGTTACGAGGAATTTTTAGCCCTGTCAATAAATGGTGCGATTAAATGGGTATAATTAAAATGTAGTTTCTTTCCTCAAAGAGTAAGATGAGTTTTTTAAAAGAGCTTTTTATAAATTAAAAAAATTCTTATGTTTTTTTTCTTTGATTCTTTTTTATCATATACAATGAACTTTACAATAAACTTTATCTTGCTATGCACTTTATCAAACTTTTTCAGATTGCCTAGAAATGAAGAGAATTTTAATAAAACTTTTTTTTCTAATGATGAGTTATTTAACAAAATTTCGCTTAAAAACCGTAGTTTCATCTTTTGCTAGAGTTTTATTTTTGTTTCTAATGCTACTTGCCAATATCAGCAAGCCTTTTTGTTGAAACCATACGAATTTAAGGCAGAAGGTGAGTTTTTTGTTTCCAGTTTTGCCATCTACGGCCAAGAATACTTCTTCTGTCAGACACACGTCACAGTTCCTTTATAAGGTTGACCCATTCATTCATCCACTGATCTTAATTTTGACCCGAACCAGAGAACGACAAATCTTCAATTCAGTACCCAAAGAGGTATGATTTGTCATGGGAATATGGAGGACTTGATACTGTGACCCGACCAATTTATCATGCACCAGTCACCATTTACGACAAGCCGAATTACGAATTACAAAGAATCTTCGGCCGGCGGAAATCGAACTCACAACATCTTGAACATTGACCCAACGCCCTACCAACCCGGCTATCCCGGGTACGTTAGAGTTTTAACACTTACATAAGTTGAAAGGATAAGTTTCGTTTACAAAATAGCAGCTAAGCAACCAAAAACTAATTACAATACTGATTTTTATTTAATTATAAATGAACATTTATACAGAAAATAAAAAAAACAGTTAAATATAGTAGTATCATGCTTTTAAATGATCGACAGCATGGAAGTGCAAATGCTTGGTGGCAAGCTTCAACATGCTGACAACATTATAAAGAGGACGAAAACTGAAGTGGCAACAATTTTTCCACTCCTGACAGCTTTGTTTTTCTTTTCCCTAATTATAAAATTTTGCGCGTGTGTTGCGATAAATGCTTCTGCTGAATTACACCATTTTTACTCTAAGAAATCTCGCGAGTAGTAATTATTTTCCTAGCATAGTTTGTGGACGTAAGTTCATCTAAAAGCTCTATTACTTTCTGTAACAAAATATCTTTGTGCCTCGTAAAATAAATAAATGCAGAAAATTTCTCCTATTCCATCGCAAAATTAGTCAAAGGAAATTAATTTCAAAACAACATAATTACCATAATAACTCCCTATTTACAAAATTGATTCGCTAAATGTCAGTTATCTATGTTTTAACTAACTTAGTTTGAAGTACTTTTTAAAGATTCAGAAATGTTAAGTGACTTGGCTAATTTAGTTATGTAAAGTCAGGAAATATTGATTTTATCCAAAGAAAAAGGCAAACTTGAGAGGTGTGTTTTTCGCTGAAGCGGCAATTCCTTCCTGGGGATCAATTTTTAGCCTCTTCGGCCTTTCAGTTATTTGAATTGATTCTGTAGATATTAGTTTAGTAACTGAGAAAACCGTGTGATGGTTTAGTAATTGAAACTTTTCCTTTAGGAGGCTTTAAATTTTTTTCCGAATACTAATTTCGAACACGGCGGAAATAATAAGTACTTTATTTTAATTTTGTGACACAATGTGTTAACAATACAAAAAAAAAATTGGGTTTAAATTAAAATAAAAAAATCATCGTTTGGATTTAGTAAATTGCATACGGAGAAAAAATTCTGGTAAAATCATCGTACTGTATGCAATGACATATCTGGTTAAAAAAAAAAGCCATAATTTTGGTACTATCACCAAAATGTACGGTATTTAAACTATAACTTTGGTAATTTTTCAGTTCATATGGTAAACTTTGCCGGAAATTCTGGTTTCCGAAATTATAGTTCTTGTTAACACACATTTAGCAAAAAATACCAAACTGAAAAGTAAATTTTGCCAAATAAACGGTTTTTATGCCATACGCTAAGGCATGATAAAATTAAAAAATTTTATCAACCTTATGAATTTAAAATTAACTATTAAAAAAACCAGTGGCGTACGCAAGGGAGGGGATTAGCGCTTTAAACACCCCCCCCCCTTGAGCTCAGACAAAATGGCAGAAATAAAAATTTTAGTAGAAATTATGCGAGCTATTATTTTTTAAGACTATATATTTTTATTAACCTTATGCCTACTTTTTTTTCTCACGGCATTTCTCAAAATACTGAAAAAACATTTACTATAATAGGGTTGTACTTTTGAAACCAAATTCACTTGATACAGTTATGGACTGGTTCCTTTCTGTCCTGCCAGCATAGTGTTCGAGACTGGCTGTCATTCGCGAGATCTTTACGCGATGATTCTGGAATCCTAGACGTTCTGTCGTCTTTGAGACAATTCGAGAATTTTAGAGAAGCAGTGAAAAATTATATAAAGGGGGGAACGGAGTACAGTGGAGTTAGTCAGACTAAGAGTTATCTCCGCCGCTTGTCTTTCTGAGCTTGTCGCTAAATCTGTTTTGTTTTGTCGTAACAAAAAGTTCATTAAATCGCCGAACCCGTCGTCGCCAGTATTTCGACTAGTGAAGAAATCAGTAACAATACCATTGGAGATACTGTGCTCGTTGAAGTTATTCATTCCAGCTCTAAACTTTGAGATCGTAGCATAGCGGATATTTCTGTAGCAATATATACATATATTTGCTGTTCTTGGATCCTTTGGATTTAACATTTTTTAATGCAAGAATTTAGCAATTTTTAATTACTTTGAGAAAAAATCACGATCTGAAATTAGTGAGGTGACAGCATCTAGTACCAATGTAAGTTTTTCTGTTGTACAGAAATGTGATACTTCCGTTGAAGAAAACGTTTCTAGCATAACAAAATCTGATGAATGTGAAAGTGGCCCTCAAAGTGTTACTTTCCACCCATATGACATTAAACTTTTTTCAGAAAATATTACATTATGTTCTTAAACTTAAAAAATCAAATCAAAATTTAACTAAACAATGTTGTCTAAATAAAAAGTCAAAATTGTCTAGCTGTCTAAATTAGGGAAATAATAGTGCTTTATTACAGACTCGAATTTCTTTTAGTAGTTTCAGAAAATTATGAACACCCCCCTTGAAAAAATTCTGCGTACGCCACTGAAAAAAACCATATTATGTTGTTAATTTTGCTAAAGTCGTTACCCAATCGCTTCAGTGAAACTTTCGAGGTTTTTGGTGCTCCCATAGAGCCCGAAAAGTAATAAATTTTACCATTTTCTCGTACTTTTGACAAGATGCATATCTACTTTATATATGTTACAAGAATCCACCATTACTTCTTTAAGAAAGAAAGATTTATTAAGTATGAAAAAGTGGGTTCCTAATGTGAGATATGCATTTTAAAATAAATTCAAAATGGTACTGTTTTTTATATATCTAAAGTGATGAAACCAGTATAAATCATTAGCTATCTGTCAAATTTTTCAAAATTAACAATCACATGACATTCACGCGTGCTTTAGGTAGTTTTCGGTTGAGTTCACCTTCTCATTCTGCTACAATACGAGTATCACCTGATAGGCACTTTTCCTTTACTTAATTCTCGGATGTGATATCACCATTTTCTATTCCTTTTTGTTAAACTGAACTATACGGTATTCTGTTCAGTTAAAAATTTTCTCTTGAATTGGCATGTAGTACACAAAGTTCTTTGTCCATAAACTGCTTAGTACATTGTCTTTCTTGTTATTGAGAACTATGTTTATAAAAATTCATAGTTTAATACAAAAATAACTCTGGTTTATACAGACAATGATCACTAAAAATTTTAATTTTTGTCTTAGCGACTAATTATATCAATAAATTGTCCCATATAACTTTTTTTATTAATTATTGATGACTTTGCATTAATGATTTTACAAGAATTAGATATATTTGTGTGCATTGCTAGCAAATCATTCCGCTTAATTGACATTTAGTACGTAGCATATTTTTTTACGTCTGCTTATAGCTCTTTTTTCCGTTTTGTTTTTACATTATTAATTTATTTTAAAGTATGCCTTAGTAAAACACACATCTCTGAAATTTAAATTAATGTTTTAGCATTGTTTCAAATTGTAACTATAAAATGTCACGAATCAACAAAAAAATTGAAACATTTTAATTGAAACTGTTTTATTCGTTTATAAACAGATATTAGATAGAAAAGTTATTGTTCTCTACAACTACAAATAACAAGAATTTTTCCTTTCGAAATACTTTTAGTGCGTTATATTTGATGTATCTAGATATATTTCCTATTGCAATTCAAAAAAAAGATTGCTACTAAGCAAAATACAATTTACATAATAAATTAGTGACGAAAATTCTTGAGGGGGAAACAATTATGCATACTTATAAGAACGCAAAAGAAATATAATTTTGCTTCACGAAGTTTATAAACGAAATTATATGCTTCTAAAATGTTCTAAGATTTCGACTCATTGTATCCACATTTTATATACAATAATTTTTATCGTAAAATAGTGTTATACCCTTGAGAAATATTTCCAGTTATGCCTATAGTGAAACATCCAAAATGAAAAAAAAAATATTATTAAACATGGGTTTTGAAAGATATGATTCTATTTTAGACAGAAATAGAGAAATTTAAATATGCATGAAAATTTCATTTTTATGCAAACAAAGTATAGCGCAACAAATAAAAATAGATATTGCTTCGTGTTGTAAGCAATTGAATTTTAATCTTTTTTAAGTTATAAGTTAGGTATTAAGTTATTAGTTATTCTAAGAAAATTTTGTAGCACCTAATAATAATATTAAAATTAACAGAATTTCAAATGTATTGTTACTTATTTTCTCGATCTCGAGGCAATAATTTCAAATTTACAATTCATTTTGCAGGTTTAGTTTACCATATTTTCTTGACTTGGTGAATGTTTGCACAACATAGCTTTTAGTTGCTGCTTTGCACTCTATAGCCTATTCTGAATCGTGCCTTTAACCCTTTGACGCACAAATTTTATCAAACATAAGTAAGTTGCATACTTTTTTTCTTCATTTTTCGCATTAATTTAGGTAAACATAAGAGAAAAATATTAAATTTAGCATTTCAATAATCTATTAGTTTTGAAATACAGCATGACACACTGGCGCCTTTTTCTATTTTTAAGGTAAAATATTCCGAATACGATTCACTTCCGAACAAAAAATTTTCAAATTTGCACTTATTTGTAGTTATTTGGATCTAAGAAAAACAGTAATTCATCATTGAAATTTCATTAATTTACAAAATCAATTATGGAAAAATTTTGATTATGAATGAAAATTTTTTTTAAAAATATTTTTTACAGACTACTTTTTTGGGGGTTTTATGATTCAGTACGAATATGATTTTCAATTCTCTAACAGATTTTTTAAGTAACTAATGAGCTATTTTTTATTATTAAAAATTGCCAAAATAGATTTTTGATTGAATTAGAGTGTCAGAAAAAATATATAACAAGAACACCGGTTTCCATCTGCGTTAAAGGGTTAATATTACATTCAAACGCTTGATCAACTGTTTCTAAAAGGAAGTGAAAAGACCATGCTTGTCTTATTTTAAGAATAAAAAATAAAATTCATGTATATGAGTGAATAAATGACAAAAAATAAAATAAAATAGTGAATCAGCAAACCAGTAGATGAGCGAATCATGAATTAACGTATTGGCTAATCAGTGGAGGGAGTGTCAATAACTATTTGAATTAGAAAGACATGGCCCGGGGTAGCCTGGTTGGCAGGGCGCTGAACTTACGTTACGCTCGCGAGAACGGGAGTTCGAATCCAACAGGCCGAAGACACACAGTGCAGTAAATGGTGACTGTTGCACGTTAAATCTGTCAGATTTCAAAGTCCTCCACGTTCTCACAGCAAATTACACCTCTGGGAGTACTGAATTTGAGATGGATCGTTGAGGTCAAAAGTATGATTTGTGGAAAAATGAATGGATGTATGAATGGGTCCGTATTATGCATGGGTGTGGCAGAAGTTGAATTTTTTTCAATAGATGGCGCCACTGGAAAGCAAGAACAATCGCTTTCTTTGCCTCCATTGCCTACGACAACAACAACAATTAAAAAGAAACTATTTTATTGAAACAACGCCTAGATTGGTAAGAGCAATGAAATCCTATCTGGGAGTCATTTAAAATCCAAAAGAAAGAATTCAAAATGATTAAGCGATGTAACCTTGTTATGACTTGTGCCTTAAAAATGTTAAATGATAAGTTATAGCTTTGTTATGACTAGAGCCCGGATTTTGATGACCTAAAAAATCTCAATTAATGCCCTTAAAAAGTGCAAAAAATGCCCTTATGAACTGCAAAAAATGCCCTTAAAAGTGCAAAAAATGCCCTTAAAATGCGAAAATTGCGCTAAAAATGCCTTATGACATGACTTAAATAGAAGTAAAAATATTGAACTAAAACAATGTTTTACTCTTTAAAATTATTATGAGTCGTTTCAAAAAATATAAAGCAATGCAATACTTGTTCTACGTTCATTAAAGTTTGACAAATATGTTTTATATCCAAAAATAAAAAAAAAAAGGAAAATATATTGACTCCAAAACATTTTCATTTTGTATAGAAACTTAAATGAATATAACAACTTCCATCTCATAATATTACTAAATATCAGAATTACAGTGGATTATTAAATTTTTTTTTTAATATTTTGAAATGTAAACGAGCGTCTCTTGTCTGAAAGCAAATTTTTATACCAGGAGAAGCTTCTTTCAACGTCTACTGATGTTATTGGTGCGTACTTGAAAAGGACGGTCACACTTACTGACAATTCTTCTTCAATTTGAAAAGATGTTGCTTCACCTGTTAATATCCTAGAAATTTTCTTCATTGTTTGGAAGCCAGTGTAATAATAAAAAATTATAAAAAATAATAAAAATTAGAAAAATTTAACAAAAAATTTAAAAAATGCTTTAAAATGCAAAATACGCCCCAAAATTTTAAAGAAAATGCCCTATAAATCTCAAAAAATGCTCTAAAAGACAAAAAATGCCCAAAAATGCAAAAAATGCAAAAAAATGCAAATGTCATCAAAATCCGGGCCTTAGTTATGACACTTATTGCTAGTATGCGTATAATGCATATCGATATACTATATAATTATAATTGCATACGAACGTGAACACGAAACATTAAAAGCATTTGATTAGCATTGTTCATAATTATGAATAAAATATATTGGAATAATTGTATAAGATTATAGAAATCTGCTTTTTCAAAAACTAAACGTCTTTGCCAGTTTGCGTCGCAAAAAAATTGAAGACTCATAAATAACCTATTAATGTTTCTGATTGTGACAGTTTCTCGAAGAAACATATCTGAATCTCCCGAGAAAAGCTACTGAGAAAAAAAAAGAGAGTGCTTCCCTGGGAAATTATTAATACAACTCGTATTGTCCATATCATGGGTCCCATGCTATATCTATAGCTGAGGGCTATAACTGACAAGTTCAGAAACTCGATTGTGTACGCGTTCAATAAATACCTATTGCTTTTTTGATCTACTGAAAATGGATGTCAGTTTATTTTTTTTAAAAATTATTTGAAACCAGCAATACATTTAAATGGCTAACACGAATAGAAATAAAATTTTCTATCTATATTTGTGTAGACGAAGCAGGAAATTCCATTTTTATAGAATTTTTTTAAAGAGATTTTGGGCATTTTTGATTTATTATTGCTTTATTCATTGTATTGCTTTATTCATTTTTACTCAGTTTGTATTTGTATTGCTGTACAGTTTGTATTGGAAATTATGATAATTGAAAACGTTAAATTGTGTCCGTGTGCAGAAACATGTACAGAGAAAGTTCGATGAGAAAAAAAATTTAATAATCAGTTCGAAAATCCTTGTCATAAAAAAATACAACACGTGCCATTCTGCAGATGAAAAAAACCCAGTTATATAGTTGAAATGATCAAAAAACGCTCTCTTTTTTTGGTATTCTTAACAAAAAAAATTTTTAAGCTTGAATTTGTTCGAGCGTTATTGCACTAACTAGTGCTATTTCGACTCATTTTTCTCAGTTTTTGCTTTAAGAAATGACTATGTATCATTTGTTGCAAAGAAAAGTAGAAAAATTTATTTATATAACAGAATTTTAATTTTATAAACTTGCTTTCCGAAGCAATTCGAAAGGAACTACTTGAGAGGGTGGCTGCCGCAGCAAGCAGGTAGTGTAACTCCCAAGTACAATACATTAAATTCTTTTTCAGAGCTTTAAGGCAGCATGAATTTATCAGCGTATTTCAGTGTTCAGTCATAACTGGCTTACATACCCAGCAAAGTGCACTTGGTACTTTCATCCACAGAGACCTCAGAAATTTGATGGCTTAGAAAATAAATAAAAGATGTATAAACAGGACTAAAATAAGATTCTTCCTGGAGAATTTTTGTCTCTAAGCTCTTCATTTAATATAAAAGAATAACGTCGAGGAGCATTTTATTCCTGGACACAGCTCAGAAGGCGTGTATATGAAAACGAACACAGTTTGGAATGTGTGTTCAAGATAATGGACACAGCATTATTGCGCATTTTCAATGTGCAACTCATTTTAGCAACTAATCGAGGAATTTCAGATTTACTTTTTTTTAACAGTAAGCATAATCATTACGGCAAAAAAGATCTTTAAACGTTGTTGGGTAAATCACATATGTAATATATATTATATATGTTCAGGCATTTCTTCGTGTTTTGAACACTAAACAAGTGGTATTAAAAAAAATCTAAATTCGAAGGATTGAGTGGCGGTAGCTCAGAAAATATAGGGTTTGCCTCCTAATGAGGTGACCCTGGCTCGAATCCCAGCGGTGGCTGGTTGATACGAATTCGGCCCCAGCCTCTCACCGAACACAGTGTTGACGTAAAATGTCCTCTATGGTAGACGGATCATGGGTTAGCGTCATCGTGCCGTCGGGATAATCGTTTGGAGTTTTCGGGGTTTCCCTCTCCAGGTAACGCAAATGCTGGTTACTTCCTTGAAAAAGTCCTCCATGAAAGCTTATATCTCCCAATGCTTGATCGAGGAGTTTCATTAGAGTTAGGTTCAAAATTATAAGGTTACGGAGTTGGGCATTGATAGTTGTAAACTCAGAATTGGATCGGCTGCTCAATGCCGGTTATAAAAATGCAAAATGAAATAAAATGATTCAATTCGTACAACGCAATTTAACTCCACTATGGAAAATTTATAGATCCTTTGACAACTCTATTAATCCTTTGACTCAGAATTTTTATTAAACATATTTTTCATACTTGTTTTTTTTTTCCAAATTATTTTGCATTCATTTTGGCCAAAATGAGGGGGAAATATTATATTTAGCCTTTTAAAAATGTATGCATATGAAATACTGCAGGAAACACCAGTGTCTTTTCTGAATTAAAGGTAAAATCTTCCAACAACAACTCAGCTCAAATCAATATTGTTTTTTTTTTTTTTAATTTTAGCTTATTTGCAGGTATTTAGGTCTAAGAGTAACAGTTATTCGTCATTGAAATTTGTTTGCTTCTCAAAATCAATTACAGATAAATTTTTGAATATAAATAAAAATATCAAACTACTTATTTGAATTTTATATTTTAGCACAAATATAATTTTTTAATAGCTATATTCTACAAATTAAGACGAAAGCTACGAAATGCTCAACAAATTTGTTGTCAGTGAGTTAGACTGTTTTTTTATAATTAAAAAAGTACCAAAATATTTTTTTTACTTGCAATTGAAGTGCCAGGAAAAAAATCATAAAAGAGACCTTGCTGTCCCGTTTTTGTCAAAAGGTTAAAATAACTGATTATCTTTAATATCTTTTCAATAAAGACTAATTTTTAAAATATACTATGTGATTTATGAAAATGCGATATCACATTGCAAATGCATTTGGATATATAATAGTTTATTCTTCAAAAAATAATAATAACAATTTGCATAAGATGAGTTTAAAAAAACTTAATTGAAAGCTATATCCATTTTCTTAAATAGCTGTGTCTATTTTCCAAAATAGCTATGTCCATTTTTTTAAACAACTATGTCGAATTTTTTAAATAGCTATGTTTATTGTCTGAAACAGGCAGATCGGACTTTGTGGGGATCAGGGAACTGGCCTTGCAATTGAAAGGATCTGGGTTCGAATCCTGGGCAAATCATGGATATTATTTCATTGTCTGTACGATCTGTCCTGACATTGGGAGCAACGTTGGCCCATCTAATATAGTGCCACTGAAAGAGTGGCCAACAAATCTGCCATGTAAATAACTAAATTGAAAGATGTTAACGCAGGTGGGCATTGGAAATATAAAAAAAAGTTTCTCAAATTGCTACGTCTATTTTCTCAAGTAGTTATGTCCATTTTTTTACATAGCTATGTTTATTTTCTTGAATAGCTATGTCTATTTTCTTAAACACGCACTTTGAGTTGTGTCCAAAAAGAAAAACTCACTGACGATAAATTTGTTGAGCATTTCGTAGCTTTCGTCTTAAGTTCAAAAGTACATTTTCAAATTTGTAGAATATAATTTTCAATTTCGCAACTGTTTCAAAATTTTCAGCTCTTCCGTTAGCATCTCTTGAAATGAGAGCTTTTAAGCTATATATTACGTGTTTAAATCTCCCCTGATTTTACGAACGATAGAAGAAAACTGCGAAATAGAAATATGCGTCTTAACGACGAGTTTGAATGATTTGAATATTAAACTCAGGCGACGGAGGAAAAAAAAAATCAAAGAAACTATTTCTTCATAAAATGAAGTTTCAGCCTACTGTAAGAGAGGAATAAAGGTACTGCAAACACATTCAGTCTTGTTACTGGGTGACAGCAAACACACATTCAGTCAATTCTGGAAGCGTCTTGAAAATCGGAAAAACGAAATTCATTCAGATTCCTATTCTGAGAAAACTGTCCCATCTGTTTAAATAAGGAATTCGAAATCCATTTTGTGCTGGAAAAATCCAATCACTTTTCTTATTAAGGTCGTTCGTATAGTATAACAGAAGAAACTTAAAATAAAGAAATATTAGTTCACTCGAATACATAAATTTTAAAATACTGAATTTTTTTTTTAAAAAAAATAGTATTTGAAAAATATATCTTTGTTTTATTTTCTAAGCTAACAAAAAAATTCAGCGTACTTGCGTTTTACAATTATTGTATTTTTTATCGTATTTTTTATTATAAAGGTTATTATATAGTGGTTAGTGGTTGTAGTATTCTCGCAATGTTTCAAAACTTCTATTACATTGTACTACACCCATAAGTATTTAAACACTCATTCATATTAGAAGCAGAGTTATTGTCGTGCATGTTTCTCTCAGAACCTTTGAAATGACAGCTTTTGGGACTTTCAGCTGACTGGGGATCTTTGTTCCAAATTCATGGCAAATTTAATACCGATAACAACAGCCAAATGTGAACAGTGTGCTAATTATTTCCAAAACAATAACACTACTTATTATGTGATGAAGTTACCTATTAACCCTTTGATTGAGATGGGACTTTATACATTTTTTTCTGACTGTCAAATTAAGAGTAAAAATTATATTTTGGTATTTTTGAAGTTATACTTCTTATGCGACTTCCAACAAGGCTGCGTTAAACGTTTAATGCTACATTTTTATTGGCCGGGAAATCACGTGGTAGGATGGTAATCACCTGTTTTCCCTCATTCATTTCCATATTGTTTTAGTTATCACTAGCATAAAAATAATAAAAGTATTGTTTTTCTATAAATATTTTTTTAGTTTGTTTTGATACACATATAATTTAATAGGGTAGTATTTTTTATTTTCAAATTTAGTGGATAACAATTGTAAAAAAATGTGTGAAAACAATCCCACGAACAATGCGACGGATTTAAGGCTATGTCAAGGTACGTCTCTTGTGAATATCAATTGATTGTTAGGTTTTCTCTTCTGAAATTACATTATGACACATTCACATACATTAGTAATACAAATACATTTGCCTGGGCGAGACGGTGAGGCAACCACAAGCACTGGTTCAAGAGGTCCACGAGGGAAAAATGCACAATACTACTGCTATTACAGAGCACGGAAGCGAACGGAGCAGGAAGCAGGAAGAACTAGTGATCCTTCTACGACTGCTGATTCTTCTACAATTAACGTCGCAGGTTGCGGAATTTAACTTCTTCCTCGCGGAGGGACTCCACGCACTATTTTTTTTAATTACCAAAACAATCTTATAGTTTTTATAAAATCCGTTAGATTATCAGAATTTTATTTATTCTAAAATGTAAAGTCTAAAAAAATTGATACAAAATTTGTTTTTCATTTATATTCAAAATTGATCAATAATTAATGTAATTAATTAATTAACGTTATAAATAATAGTAAATTAAAGAAATTTCGTTGATGAATAACTGTTTCTTAGATTTAAATAACTCAAAATCAGTGTAAATTTGAAGGAAAAAAAATTGTTTGGAAGTGATCCGTGTTTGGAAAAGTTTACCTTCTACGCATAAAAAGACACCGGTGTTTCACAGCAATATATTATTAAAATGCTACATGCAATATTTTTCATTTATTTTTACCTAAATTAGTGCAAAATATTAAAAAAAAGTATAAAAAATATGTTAAATAAAAATTCTGCATCAAAGGATTAATTTCTAGTGATAATGAAGTTTTTTTTTTCTATTTCTAATGCCAAAATAAAAGGACAACTACATTAATAAATACAAAGAACCATATAGGGAACAAACATAGACAGAGAAAAAAAATAGAAAACAAGTGAAGCAGCTTTAGTAATAGTTTATGAATCCAAAAGGCTCCTGGTTTTCTGGTAGCAGTCCACAAGCGAAAGTTTGGTTAAAGCTCGGTACTGGAAACGATGGTCACCATCCGTGGACCGATTTTTGCATCAGTAATCGCAGATATGATTGAAATTATGCAAAAATGGAGCAAGTGTTTTGAGAGACAGTCATGACCAGCGGTGAGTCTCAATTCTGTCAAATTTTATGTCAGGGCCATTTTGAGACTAGAGGTTATTTCCCTTTCCTAGACTTTCGAATCGTTCTGAGATCAAGTTTTTTTTAACTTTTCGATCTTAGTATTTCAGATTAATCACTTCAATGTTTCAGAAGATATACTGGAAGAGTCAGGGCACTCTTTTGCAGAGTCAAGACACTCTTTTTGGCCTGTGAATTGGAAATGTCATTGCCATGGATTCTACAATGCCCAGGTATCCACTGTAAAACAATCTTTTCTTCGCTAACCGTTAAACTTTGCAACACTCTCCGACATTGAAGGGTCACAAAGAAAAAGAATTGAAGGTTGACATAAGGACATTACAATTCTGCCCGGAATTCACTAGGTATGACAGCTTTTGAGAACTTATCTAAGTGGCAGGTCAACTGATAAAATGAAATCTTGACAGCTATCAATTCCCATCAAATGCAGTTGTAAACACGCCAAGTGACAATTAGGCTAATTGAAAAAAATAGTCTCACTCCTGAAACCTATCTAGCAGCTCTGAGACGAGTTGGATCACAGAATCAAAAGGCGCAGTAATCGAATGGTCAGCCAACATCTACAATTAAATATTTGGACTCCTACTGTAGAAAATCAGTTTGATCTGAGAAGTTAGATATTTTTCAGGTTTCTAAGATGGTGTAAATGGTTCATTTCTCTTTTACAACCTTTATATTTTTTATTATACAGTGGTTGCAAAAGTTTTCAAGAAATTTCAAAATTTATATAAAATAGTACATTATCTACTGATAAATATTTGGGCATCCATATATGGTGGTTGAAGTAGAATTATGGTAAGGGAATTATTCTTTTGGTAACCCTTGGTATGGGATCATTGATCCAGATTCATGGTAATATAAATACTAACAACTACAATAATTTTTTAGGTGACAGCGTACTTGTTACTTCCAGGACAAAAAATGCGAAACCTATGTTACTTTCAGGAAGACAACGCGAAATCTATGTTAATTTCAGGATAACAGCGCGAAACCTATGTTAATTTCAGAATAACAATTCGACATCCATGTTAGTTCCAGGATAATAACTCTAACTATTAATTTGCGAATTTCTCTATAAATTAATGTGGGGACAATTAGGCAAGCCGAATGGACTGGCAAACCCTGAATCCAGGTCTGGACTCTACCAGAAATCTCCAAAACAGGTCGAATCACCGAATTGTATTGTCGAACCCTATCTGCTATAATCTACCATTCTATCTAAGTTTCATCCAGTAATCCAACTTGTAGTCACATATTTAATCAGATCACTTTTTAATTTTTTCGTCAGGTTTGGATAACATTTTTGTCTTTGGCTTCAAGCCAAATAAAGTTTATTTATTTACTTATGACCATGATTTAGTATTTACATGCAATAATATTTTGAGTAACATTTATGGTAAGTGTAATCAAACCACACAAATTTGTGTTGTTATATTACACTAATGTGTAACTCCCAAATACAAATATTTTATGTTTTAATTTTAACAAGAGGTTTCGTTTTAACTAAAAATGAATAATAAGGGCAATTATTGTGCCACTTTGTATTGAGTAGGCAACTAAGTTCCCAACACTTTTAAAAAATTTTTTAAAGTGTGGCCATTCCAGTTTCGTTATCGTTTGATGATAATTTCAGACATCGATTTATATTATAAGGCCAGAACAAGGTGCATCTTTGACATCAAAATTTCCATCATTTTTAAATTTGGCAAATAAAAAACTTATTTAAATTCTAATACCTATCACGAGCGGTTCTTTCAGCTATGGTTCCTCACTCAACACAAACGTCATGAGCAGCTTTTGTGGTCTTTGTACCTCAAATAAAAGCAAAAACATGAGGGCGGAGAAAATTCGTATTTTTCTTAACCTGTTAATCCATTTTAATCATCTGAAAATTAATGCAAATTAACTGGAACAACAAAACAAAACATAGATTTCGGTAGAACAAATTATCTTTTTTCTACATGCTGAAATGACATGCTTTAAATGACATGCTGAAAGTTAAAAAAATAAAAAAAATAGCAGAGAACTTTGTGGTATCCTAAATATTATTTGTAATTCGGCAACATTTCAAAGGGGTATTTTTTAAAATAATATACAAACATTCTGTGAATTTTGAATATTTCTTGGAAAATTTAAAAGTGCAATAGAAGTAAAAGCGTTTCATATGATAACTTTATGAATATTTACTATTCAATTTCCTGAAGGATTTCACATAGTTTCTAAACTACAATTTCAGTAACAGCTCTTAAGTTTTCTTTTGAATCCCTCAACTACTTAATGTATTGTAAGGCTGTGAGGGAAAGTACACATTTTGGATTTATAAACTATTCACATATTTTAGGTCAATTTTTCCTAAAAAATACATAAATTTTCATACTAGTATCTACATAAACAGCGTAAAGATATGTGATATTTCTTTTGAATATAAAGGATGCAACAATCCTCTTTCCAGGAACATTTTTAGAGCAGTTCTTAAACGAATGACATCATCCCTCTTCTTCTTTATTTCAGACTTAACTTTCCCCCTTCTTCATCTTCAGATATTCCCCCTTCTTCATGTTTTCTATCATCCCCCCCCCTACCTTATTTACAAAGAAAACGAATTTATTTTATTACAAAAATAATAAAAAAGTTAAGCATGATTAAAAAAACCATTCACATTCACATAGATAGTATATGACCTTTCAACAAATTCTCATCCCACAGTGGACTGATCATAAAGGGTTCCCAGTAGAATACCGAAGTCAAGCACCACTGGCTGTGGTCAGTAAGAGGATGGGTGACCACTTTAATCAGCCTGCGTAAGGACAGAGGGTGCGCCATATAGGTCCACGTTAAACTGTTCTACTGTGAAGTGCTCGACTTATCTTGCAGATCTTCGGGCTACCAAAGGGGATTAAAATTGCGATGGCATGTCATCGGATCATCCTCAAGAATGTTTCCCAGACCGTCGCCGATAGTCCATTGTGCAGCTCTAGTGCGACGCAAATAAAGTACATTCCTCAAAATTCATTAAAATGCATAGAGAAGCTGCCGGTGTAAATTGATACTATTTGCACTGATTCAGAACCTGGAATACTAACTTCCCACAATTTTTAAATAGCTGATTACTAATCAAAGCAATCACTTTTTTTTAAAATTTGCCAGTGCTTGAATTATGTTTTGCACGCACTTTTTAAATTTTTATGGAGTCAAAATCGTTGCAAATCGAATTTATTTAACCAAAGGTTATTGGTGATGTATAAAATTTATTTTTACTCCAAATGTTAAAAAAATAATAATAATAATAAGTGGGCATATGTGTATACGTGTTTCAAGCGTACTATAATTGTGAAACTACTGATAGTTCTCCAATTGTGTGCAATATTTTAAAATAAACTATAAGAAGAAGAGACATCTTATCACATTTCAAAAGAAGATTTTTTTTTTGTCACGCTAATTTTAATCAAGCTATTTAACTCTTTCATTCCACATACAATTCTAATATTTTAACTTAAGTTTACTATGTGATTGTCAACATTCACCTCTGAAAGTCGACATTCTCTTGATTATTTTGGTCATTTACGGTAACATGGATACAATGTTATCTTAGATTACCTTTGCTTACTATCGCCGGTTGCATGTATACTCTTAAGTTTATTGTGAAAGATTACAGAGTGCAATAATTTTAAAAGGTGCAAGTGTGAGTAAATTTTAATTTCATAATAAAAGTACTACAGCGAAACCTTAGTTTAGCGATAACAGGATTGAGCATAAAAGTTTGCAGTTAATCGTCAACAGTACCTCTGTCGATTCCCAACAGAGTCGGTAATCCATTCTCTACTAACTGTTAGACAGTTTAACACTGTTTATCATAACTTTGGTGTTAATCAGCTGAAACTAGGATCAGATGGCTTTATGTATTTTTGCTATTATTTCTCGATGAAACGGGGAAAGAAACAGCATTTTTATTATAAAATTAATATTTTCACACTGTTGCTCTCATCTTTTAAAATTATTGTACAAAACAATCGATCTAATGAATAGAGGAACACAGTATATATCGCAATAAGAATAAGATTCAGTTAAGATTTATATTTACATTTATATTTACATTTAGATTTTCAATAAAATTAAAATATAAGGAGTTAAGCATTTATTTTTTCAGATTCACGTTCTAGGCTAAATGCTTTAGAAGTAGTTCAATAATAACACAAAGATTTTTTGCGTTTTTCTTATATAGTACCGTTTAATCATTTAATTTGCTTTCTAGTACATGGCTCATTTGTTTTTGTTTCAATTAAAACCTATTGCTAAAATGAATTAAGTATTATTCGCATCAACCATAGTATGGCAATTTGATATGTTTCTCTTAATCGAACTACTACCATCTCTCCATTAGTTTTGCTTCTAAGCATATTGCTTATTGTTTTATTGCCCATTTGCAAAATGGGTCTTGGTTTTGATTGGATGACGTCCGTACACTTTTCAACTGTGTTCGAGAATAATAGTAAACAGTGCGCATGCGTCGTCATAACATGCGTTGCGGTATGGCAACCGCTGCTGTTTTTCTTTTTATTTACACTAGCAGACATTTTAATGCATTTCCATAATAATAATTTAAAGTATTTTTATATTCTTTTTATTATTAACGAATAATTACTGTCTTGACGGTGATTTCAATGTAAATATGAATAGTGAAGAAGGAAAAGTATTTTGTGACGTCTTGAAACACGTACATAGGCAGGATATGAAAATCAATTAGACGACAAACATCAATTGAGACAGTTCATGATTTGAAATGTTTATAGGAGTCAATCCAGAAAAGAAAAAGCATTTGACCAATGGGTAACCAGTGACTGCAATAATGCGATCTCAACTTTTCTGTTGATTTTGATTTGTTCTTTTTTAAGTTTTAGAACATTTTTTTTTATTTTCAATTAGAACTTATTTTCAAGTTCTACTAAAGACTAATGAATTATAGCATCTATTTACTTTAGTTTGAACAGTTACAGAATGAGATAGTGAATAAAAGAATATCTTAGCAACTAATGTTAATGATTAATATAAAGTCTACCTATGCTTAACACCCTACATGTTAAAAAGCAATCTGATACATTTCTGAATTCTCATTCTAATGTAATTCACAAATCATAAATGATTATCAATTCAACTAAGGTAAAAATAAACTAGTTAAATTATGTAATTTTAAAAATATTCTACCCTATCAAGGTAAGTTCGCTCTGACCTATTTCGTAGATCTCAAGTCCGTTTCTTACCGAAGCTGCGACAATTTCCGCAAAAGTGCTTTCTCTATTTACCTCTATTTAATACTATCGTATATTGCCAATTCCAACAAATTATTCCGATTCTTAACAATACTAGAAGCTACGCCTGTTCGTTGACGCTCAGCTACCCCGATGATTGACTTGCAATAATTCTTGTTCTTCCGGCACACAGCAATTGAAATCATTCAACTAAAAATATATGTACTAATATAAAACTCTTGTGCCACCACATCCCAGGTCCAAATATTTCCCTTATTATGATACTATTAAGATCTATTAGTGGACATAAATCAGTTTTTGAATTCTAACTATCTATACAGGGTGATTCTAAAAAGATGGGCAAAATTTTAGGAAGTGATAGTACACACCCAAGCAAGCAATTTTCATCAAAGAATGCATAGTCGAAAACGAAACGCAAAACCGCTAGAGGGCGTTTAAGTTTATGTTCTTATATGAGGCAAAAACACACAAAGAACGATGAAGTTAAGTTATAAAAGCAAATTTAATGGCATGTGATTACAATAAGGGTACAAAACAGTGGCCGGCAGCGGCTATGCAAGCAGTTCAAAGGCGACGAAAAGATAGGCGAACATTCTGAAACACGCCAGGCATACCACGAACTTTCCCTGCAGCGGCCGAAAGCTTGGCGACAAGTTCNTTAGACAGTTTAACACTGTTTATCATAACTTTGGTGTTAATCAGCTGAAACTAGGATCAGATGGCTTTATGTATTTTTGCTATTATTTCTCGATGAAACGGGGAAAGAAACAGCATTTTTATTATAAAATTAATATTTTCACACTGTTGCTCTCATCTTTTAAAATTATTGTACAAAACAATCGATCTAATGAATAGAGGAACACAGTATATATCGCAATAAGAATAAGATTCAGTTAAGATTTATATTTACATTTATATTTACATTTAGATTTTCAATAAAATTAAAATATAAGGAGTTAAGCATTTATTTTTTCAGATTCACGTTCTAGGCTAAATGCTTTAGAAGTAGTTCAATAATAACACAAAGATTTTTTGCGTTTTTCTTATATAGTACCGTTTAACCATTTAATTTGCTTTCTAGTACATGGCTCATTGTTTTTGTTTCAACTAAAACCTATTGCTAAAATGAATTAAGTATTATTCGCATCAACCATAGTATGGCAATTTGTTATGTTTCTCTTAATCGAACTACTACCATCTCTCCATTAGTTTTGCTTCTAAGCATATTGTTTTATTGCCCATTGGCAAAATGGGTCTTGGTTTTGATTGGATGACGTCCGTACACTTTTCAACTGTGTTCGAGAATAATAGTAAACAGTGCGCATGCGTCGTCACTACAGGTGTTGCGGTATGGCAACCGCTGCTGTTTTTCTTTTTATTTTCACCAGCAGTCATTCTTAATGTATTTCCATAATAATAATTTAAAGTATTTTTATATTCTTTTTATTACTAACGTATAGTGACTGTCTTGACTGTGATTTCAATATAAATATGAATTGACTGAAGAAGGAAAAGTATTCCGTGACGTCTTGAAACACGTACATAGGCAGGTTATGAAAATCAATTAGACGACAAACATCAATTGAGACAGTTCATGATTTGAAACGTTTAACGGAGTCAATTAAGAAAGAAAAAGCATTTGACCAATGAGTAACCAGTGACTGCAATAATGCGATCTCAACTTTTTTGTTGATTTTGTTTTGTTCTTTTTTAAGTTTTAGAATATTTTTTTTAAATTTTAAATTAGAACTTATTTTCAAGTTCTATTAAAATACTAATAAATTATAGCATCTATTTACTTTAGCTTGAAAAGTTACAGAATGAGATAGTGAATAAAAGAATAGCTTAGCAACTAATGTTAGTGATTAATATAAAGTCTACTAATGCTTAACACACTGCATGTTAAAAAGTAATCTGATACATTTCTGACTTCTCATTCTAATGCAATTCACAAATCATAAATAATTATCAATTAAAATAAGGTAAAAATAAACCAGTTAAATTATATAATTTTAAAAAAATAATCTACACCATCAAAGAAAGTCCACTCTGACCTATTTCGTAGATCTCAAGTCCGTTTCTTACCGCAGCTGAAACAATTTCCGCAAAAGCGCCTTCTCTATTTACCCCTATATAATACTATCGTATATTGCCAATTCCAACAAATTATTCCGATTCTCAACAATACTGGAAGCTAAACCTGTTCGTTGACGCTCAGCTACCCCGATGATTGCCTTGCAATAATTTTTGTTATTCCGGCACAAAACAGTAGAAATTATTCAACTATATGTACTAAAAAAAACTCTTGTGCCACCACATCCCAGGTTCAAATATTTCCCTTAGGATACAATTAACTATGTATATAACATTTGTAATTAAAAGTATGTACATTGTTGGAATAAATTTGGTGAATTCACAACTGTAAAACTCCCTTAAAGTTCGTACCATGAATTCGGGACCATCCTGTATAGTTATAGAAGGAAAAAATAATAATAATGAAAATAAAAAAAATTAAAGTAAGAAATAATGAAAATAAAGATTAATGAAAATAAAGAAAAATAAAATAAATGAAAACAATGAAGGAAAAAAAAAGGTTTTGGAAATACAAACGAATGGTACAGATCGCCATCAAATCAACACACACATTAAAATGCGCGGCTTTTGAGAAACAGCTTTAAGGTTAATGTTAAACTAAAACCTAATGTAAAAGTTGTATTTAAAGGCATGCGTTATTTTTTTACGTTAATCGAGAAGTTTAATTAGTGATTGCTTTAGACAGTTCTGTTACTACAACAGCGCCCTCTCCTGAAAAATGTTGTAATTAGTCAGTTGAAAATTAATTATCCTACTCTTGGCTGCGAGATAGTTAATTAGAATTTACTATCGTATAAGCTATTTGTAAATAAGTATATATTTATGAATTAAAAATTTTACAGAGATTAACATTACTTTGTAGCCAATTTACAATGGACAGCCAACGTCTTTGGATTCGTATAAACCACTAAATGTCTTATGTTTTGAAAAGGAAAATATGCTGTTAACAGTAAGGAGAATGGAACAAAATAGGCTTAGAACCAGTGTGATACATATAAGTTGAAACCAAGGGAATATTTACTTCTCTCATCTACCACTATTCTAGAATTGGAATGGCATTATGCTTATTACTTCATATACTTCAGTTCCCCCGATATACATTTCTATCAATAGTATATTATAATAGACAGAACTATTTTGTTTCTGAAAAACAAATCCTAAATATTAAGCATTTGTTCTACCATATTTAAATTTAAAAAAAAAATTTTTAAAAAAAAAGGGGTGAGAAATAAGTTACCTTAATTTTTTACTTATATGTGGAGACGTATATATATCGTAATACAAAATTTTCTGAAAATATTAAGTTGAAATTAGAAAAAATTATTTGCATTTTATAATTTGACTCACATATGTATAATTAGCTAATTCTACAAGATTACTTGAAAAGCGTTGCTTAATTATTAATCATTCACTTGGCCAGATAAAATTTTATCATATTATAAACTTTTAATCAAATTACCGTTTCGTTAAGCACTTTTTTTAGCATAACGCTTAAAGTATATTATTAAGTGTACCAAAAGTACCTAATTAAGCATGCATTATTTAAATAAGCACCCTAATTTTCCAGACTTTATTTTGGCAATGCCTTAGTAGTAAATATTTCACAGACGAAAATGTTTACATTGTACTATATATTTATCCTATACTATATATTTTCCTTTAGAATGCTGAGTCCATTTTCATAAATTGTTTTAGTGAAAGCCAATGTTGTCATAAAGTGCATCGTCATAAAATTCACAAGACGCACATTTCTTATATTCGAGACACATGGAATAAGTTATGATTTGCGATGAATAGTAAAAGGTTTTTTAGCAGTATCATGTATGCCGTAAATCTTAAAATTAAATTGACTTTTCTTTTTATGAAATGGAGATTCCACTATCCAGACGTTTGTTTCTCTAAAAATTGATTTTTATTTCTTCTCAGCATTTTCAAAAATCTTCCTGCGTTTTAAAAAAAAAATGTGCAAAAATAAATTGAATTCTTCTTAAGGAAATACTGAGTTTTGTAACATACGGATCACAGAGATCTTTAAACTTCAAACACGTCTCCGAGGAAATCTTGATTTTTTGTCTGAGTCCATCATTGAATCGGAAACTATTTTATTTTACAACGGTCGTTAAACAGCAGACCCAATTTTGGGTTTGCGACTACCAATATCTCAACTCGGTAACCTGGTAATTTTGAACCCAATTCAGAAGACTAGGGAACGCCTGTATCAAGTACTGGGAAAATTTTTTCTTCGTGGAGAACTTTCTGATGGTACTAACCCGTATTTGTGTTACATGGAGAGGAAACGTCCGACCCCCGTCCTGGTTAGCCTCACTGTAAGGAGACTCTAATTCAATATCTGTCTACCACTGAGGATAATTTACGTCGGCTCTGTGGTCGGTGCCAGGCAGAGACGGAATTTGAATCCACCAGCCATCGCTAGGATTCGAACCTGGTTCACCTCATTGGACGGCGAATGTTCCAATCCTACCCGTGCTGAGGCCTTCTCTTTTCTAGGAGGTATTGGTTCACCCCAAGTGAACCCTGAAGGAGAAGCAAGATAAGCCTTAAACTTAGCTTCTTATTTGCTTGAGGAAACTGAAAAGTTAACAGCAGCTTTCGTGAGTCCAGAATAGGGACATTGAAGGGGATAGCAAGACGTATCCATTCTTGAACAGAAAACAGAGATAATAGAAACGAAACAGATCAGTGCTACTTGGACTAAATCTTTATTGTTTGTTAGGGTATAGAGTTTTAGCAAATGTATAATAAGTTTTACGTAAAAAATAGTTTCTGCAACGATAATGAAAAATAAACAAGGCTAGTTTAGAAACTAAAGAACATTGTTGAGTTGTCCTACCGAAACAAACTAATCTTTATACAGACGCCGTGATAAAACCAACAACAATTTGCCAATAGGGTAGGTCCTACTACTTGACTAGTTAAATGTTCAAAGTTTATCCAAAAAAAGAAGAAAAAAACACACAGTTGAGGTATCCAATCTTCCCAACTGGTTCAAAGGTATACGAACAATACGTTCATAATAGGGAAGTGTCCCGGGCGGTGTTCGATGACACATCCGGTCATAGGTTGATATGTTATTGTTTTACCTCTTATGATGTGCTCAACTACCCCTAAAATTTTGTTTGAACATTTACGGTATACTTTGTACACATCTTTTACATACTTTGTATACATCTTTCTGATGAAAAAAATACCTCGGGATTTAAAAACAGATAAATATTTTAACTATATAATAAAGTATAATAAAGTTTTTCTGGATATTTTTCTTCTTTAGATAAAAATAATTGAAATTCAATTAAATTATTTTAAAATTTAGCATATTTTTATTTGCAGAGGTAATGATGAATGTCGAAGGTTCCTTTTAATTATTAAAGGAATTTAGATCACAATAGTTTTATTTTTGTTAAAAGTATACTGTGGCTTTTTTGGAACTTTTTTCATTATTCGAAAGTTATTGACCAGGGTTGAACAAAGCCTAATAGCTATGAACGACTGCTAAGGTTTCACAACAAGTATAAAAAAGTATAGTATTTATTAAAAAATGTGTCGTTAAATATGAAGAAAAATTTACAAAAAGAAGAAAAATTTACAAATTTAATGCAAATTTGTAAATTTTTCTTCTTTTCGTTTTCTACTTACAACTGTAAGCTTCATGCTATACTTTGTGGTGCATGAGGAGTTTTAAGTCGTTTAAATAAAAATAAAAAAATAAATAAAAATATGAAGAATGAGCTTTCGAAAAAAAGTCTGGGGAAAATATCTTGAAGTATTATACACGCATTAAGAACAAAACAAAATAACAGTACTAAATAAACCTTTATGCATGGTATTTCGCATTGACCCTCTTACGATAAAAATATACTTCTTAGTGGTCACAAATTATTGTGTGAGCATGAAGAAAATCTAATAAATTACTATACCAACAAAGACAAGTCTAAAAAAAAAGACAGGTCCTGTTAAAACTTGATTATCAATTTTTAACTCTTTACTATTTCTTCGGTCAATTAAGCAGGCTTCGATGTTAAGAGTATCACTTTCCAGCTGAAAGTTTCGACAGATTTTGATGGCATTTTTTACGCAGTGGCTTCTTTGATTTTTTGACAAGGAACTTAAATACATACATAAAGGGTGTCGCAGAACACATTGCAAAATTTGGGATTTCCCGCTGTAAAACCTTTTCGATAAGTGGAAAGTTATATATTTTTTTTTTACATATTTCTAAAAATGAAACTTCCTATTAAAAAAATAAAATAGCCTAAAAAAGGAACTCTTAAACTATTTTGAAAATCTCACGGTGAAAAATAGATTTAACTGTCCCTTAGCCATAAAAAGTGAGAGGTTTATATCCTTTTGAAAGTAGCCTTTTCGAAATAACAGAAGAAAACACATTTGTGTTTTATCAAGCCATTTGGCGATGGAATTGGAGAAAAAGTGAAAAAGTTGGATCAATAGCTATTTTAGAAAATGTTTTTTCTTTCGTTCGAAAGATCCATTTTTGACTTTAAATGGCTGGAATAAAGATTTTAAGCTCAGGAGTGTGCCATTTTAAAATCAATGAAACTAAAATTAAATAAGTAATTTTAAACAATTGTTTATTCCGAATTGTTCGTTAAATGAAGCGATGGATCTCAACAAGTTATTATCTTAAGATTTTTAATTTTTTATGTGATTTTGAACAACAAGCAGAACGCAACTCTGGAGTGCCGTTTTAAAATGAATGAAATTTAAATTAGATAAGTAGTTTTAAACGATTGTTTGTTTCACATTGTTTATAATGTTATCGCCTTTTTCATCACAAGTTCACGTTATTATTTTGTAATAAAACGATTGATTTCAGTATGTTGCTGTTTTAAGGAGATTTTAATTTCTTATGTGATTTTGAACAATAAGCAGCAAGCAACTCTGTAGTTCCGTTTTAAAACGAATGCAAATAAAATTAAATCAGTAACTTTAAATAATCGTTCGTTTTACATTGTTTAGAATGTTATCATTTGTTTCTCCTCAAGTTCACGTTATTTTGTGGTAAAACGATTGATTTCAGCACGTTGCTATTTTAAAGAGCAGCTCGCTAATCTAGAGTTCCGTTTTAAAATCAATGAAACTAAATTTAAATAAGTAGTTTTAAGCGATCGCTTGTTTCGTATTGTTAGTAGGATGAAACGATGGATCTCATCACGTTGCTATTTTAAGGAGATTTCTTATATGATTTTGAACAATAAGTAGCACACCATAAAATTCATAATCAAAGCTGTATGGTTTTATGTCACTCACCAAAACTAAGAATTTTAAACACACGATATCTAAATACTTAAATGTTCTAACAGAGAATAAGAAGTAATTTGAGTTCATTTCACATTCCCTTCATTAAAATAAAGAAAATAAAGCTGACTTTATATTTTATTTATTTCAACAGCATGATTAAATAATCTCTTACTGTTTTCATTGGCATTTACTTTTTCATTCGCTTTCAACTGATACAGCGGCATGTAATTAACACTGTAGCAATAAATGACTGGGTTATATTGAACTTCGCGAAATGAAGTTCAGAGACTAAAAGAAAATATTGACCGCTACTGTAGACGAGGGGGGGGGGATGTTCACTTCAGATACTTTTGTTATTTTAAGCACAAAAGATTCTGGAGTTTCTAAATTTGGAGGAAGACAAAAGCGGAAACAATTATCCTTAATCCCTTCCAACGTTCAGGTAATGAGTAAAAGTGCTCTTCTTGGGAATACAATAATCACGTTAAAAGATTTAATGAGTAGAATATTTAAAAATACTTGGAACAGATCAGTTATTTTGTATTTTAAACTAAAATGGTTACCCATAATATGTAATTTATACACAATTAAAATTAATGTAATAACTTTGAAAATACATATGCTTTTAAAAAGTGATTTGTTCCTTGCTCCTTTGGGATTTACCTTACGTCGATAAATCCGAGTTTCATGATTCTGAGTTAACTTTACTCGAGTATTCATGAGGATAATTATTACCCATTGGCATTAGCGTTAGTTAATAACAGTTTCTGGCATCATTGAATTTTGCACTTTGAATGTATATTGCCATAGCTTTGTTTTATAATAAATTTTACAAAGTATCCAATATTGTGAAATTAAACGTGGGGATGCAATACAATACATTTCCCGATCCAGTATTGTTTATTTGTATCACGACCTGCCCTATTTATACGAGAGTAGATATACATAAAACATGTATTAAGCATGCATAAAACACCAAAAATTATATCAACTACAATTATTTTAAAATCACAGATGTCAGTGGCAACAGCCCGACTGAAAAAATACAACATCACAAGTAACAACACAAAAAAGGTATAACATCAATGACATCTGCCAAAACTGAGCCATTATAGAATTAAAAGTAAAAGGTATATGGGCCAACAGGCCCTTATGACTTTATGGTTAAAAATATGTCAATAGACCCTTATTACTTTATAACTTAAAATAAGGTCAACAGACTCTTATATTTAAAACAAACCGTGGCTCAAAAGTTCTTACACAAGATCATCCCCAAATTTGTCGACAGTTGTGGTGTCTGTAGTACAATACAAAGCATATGATTGATCATTTATAAGATGAGCTAAAGACTCAAACAAAATCGACATGGCCACACAGGGCCAGTTTCCCGATCGTACACATATCTTACACATATATTGAATTAGGGAATACAATATATTTCACGACCCTGAGTCACTTTTACTCCAGCGTTGTAATTTTATGGATTATCCTACCAGAGTGAGTGTTCTTAACGGTTTCTACAACTGTTGACTTTTTCAAGTTTGAATTCATATTCCCATTATTTATTTTTTTAATATTAAAGTTGACGCAGCATGTCCGTCAATATAACACTGAATACAATATCCAAAAAATATATTTTTCGTTTCAATATATACGACAATCTAATCTATTTAATTTTAGAATACAATATTTTTCATGATTTTGAGTAATTTTTACTCGAGTGTAGTAATTTTCATGATCATTCCCACCAATTTATATTCTTGTTGGAAACGAATTCTAGTATCATTTGTTTTTTAAACTTTAAATATATATGTGGCTATATCTTTTTTGTCTTAAATTTTACGCTGCATATCCGTTAGTTTAAAATTAAATTTAGAAGTACAATATCCTGAGAATACAATATATTTCTTGATTCAATCTATTCAGTTTCGCAATATATGTTATGATCCTAGAGTAATCCTCACTCGAGTGTTTGTAATTTTCATGATCATTCCCACCAATTTATATTACAATTTCTAGTATCACTGTTTTTTTTTGCACTTTAAATATATTACTATGTCATTTTTGTCTTAAATTTTATTCAGCGTATCCGTTTGTATGAAATTAAATTTGAAAATACAATATCCTGAGAATACAATATATTTCATGATACAATAGATTCAATTTCAGCATACACTATATTTCAAAATTTTGAGTTAAATTTACTCGAGTTTTGTAATTTTCATAATCATTCCTTCCAATTTATAACATTTGCATTCTAAACCGTTTCTAGTTGGTGTTTATCACTAAAGGGTTTTAAGCAATAAACACGTTATTATTTCGTTTCTTTAAAGAGCTGCTTTAAAATATAATTCAAAGGAGATGTAATTATTTCATTTTTTTGCGGTTCTTTAAACCAGTAAACTAGGTAGTTGGCCATTTAAAGCCAACTTTTTTTCTTCGTTTTTCTAGAAAAATAAATTGCCTTCTCACATTTTGAAATAATGCAATAAGTCAGTAATCATAATAAATCAGTCTTTAACAAAACAAATTATGGAAATAATTCATCCTCTGTGTTTTTTATACGTTAAAATTTACGTAAAGTAGTTGTAGGTAAATATCATATCTTTGGAAACAGTTGATTATGGATACTGATAAAATTGAGCATCGATTACAAAAACCAGATAGCTTTAATATTCGAAAGACATCAATCTTAATTTCAGTTCACAGAGGGGATGAAAATCATAAAGTGAAACATTCCATTGTTTCTTAGCATTATTTTCGGTAGTCACAATCACAGATATTCTTTTATAGAAATTACGTGTTGTTTATTATCAGGACCTTTTCATTGAAGATAGAAAAATATTATGCCCCACGGACTCATAAAAATGTATCTAATACTAATTTATATATTAGTTATCTCTGAACTATAAGTTAATATATAAACAACAAAGCGTGTTTCGTTTTTTTTATTTATTGATGATATAATCAGATATTAAAACAATATAAATACTTTAGAGAGTATATGAGAAAAGAATTCGGAAACAAATTAAAATGAATTATTCCTAAGTTGTTTTACAAAAATTATATAAATAAAGGGTACTTTTCCGTTAACCGGGTGCAAGCGAAAATTCGCCAAATAATGCAGAATTCCGCCAAATTTCTTACAACCAAAATTTCTTACAATTAGATACCAAAGGGGTACTACATTATTTGGCGATTTTTCGCTTGTTCCCGGTTAACGGAAAAGTACCAAATAAAGCTTAGATAAAAAAAAAAAAAAAAAAAAAAAAAAAAAAANAAAAAAAAAAAAAAAAAAAAAAAAAAAAAAAAAAAAAAAAAAAAAAAAAAAACATCTTCTTAATTTAACATTTGAAACTATTGTACAAATGAAAGCTATATTAAGAACTTTTCTTTTTTACTAAATACAATAATTATTTTAAAATAAATGGAAAAAAATAAAATGGGATTGATAATCTGAAGTAACCTAAAAAATAGAAGCTAATCGAAGCAACCTAAAAAATCAACCACGTAGAAATTTATTTATGATTGCCATGTAGAAGTAAAATCGAATTTGTATCAATCTTCAGATATCAACTCCCATGCTTTTTATGATTGTAATGGCAAATAAGTAATAATTTCCACATTAATTCTGAATGGTTTCACAATCCATATTTGTTCTCAGGTACTAAATTTGGAAGGAAAATATTTCCCAAGTTTCATTTATCACTTTTAACAACTCATCTTTTTAATGATATATTTCATTATTTTCACTTAATTATTCCCTTCTTGCGACAGATATTTTTTTAAATCTATTTTCAGATACATTGTAAAAAAATTGGTTATGATAAGTTTACATTAGCAGCGCAGTTGGGACCATTTTGATCGTTTTTTGCCATTTCTTACATTATTTTTGAAGACACACGTGAGTTTCAAAGCTTACTTTTTTTTTAAGTTTCCCAAACTGTTTCTAAGTATGCTATAGCGAATATTCATGCATTTCTGTTGATTAGTAAAATATTTTTTTAATAACGTCAGATACTGAACTTCCGTTCTTCGCCTTAGTAGATGGCAGAAGTGTTGATTATTTATTATTACCCGGCTGGCACCTGTGAACCAAAGTCACGGAGGCGAGCAACATTACCCACGTCACACTGCCACAGATATCCGTTCATAGGGTGGGCCACCTTTACACTTCACACAACAGAGGACAACACACAGAGAAACATCCATGTCCTGAGCGAGATTCGAAACCACAGCCATTGGCTTCACAGTTTGGCAGGTTAACCACTCGTCCACCAGTGCTGGTAATAAATAATTATGGAAATACCAGATACAGCCGAAAGGGGTCATTTTGACTCATTTTAAGAAAAACTTTCATTTTTGAAGTTTTATGCCTGTTTTTGATTTTGCAGGGCTGCAAACATTTTGTGGTGAAGAACAGAAATAAGGGTCCACCGTGTTAAGAAATACCACGCGCAACAGTTTTCCTGAAATTTTATTGTATCTTAGATTCGATTAGTTCACTAAGCTGCTTCGTTCCTATTGAATGATAATTTCGTTATTGCGTCTAAAAGGAAACACGTGCACGCTGATTATAAGCGGTAATATTTATTATAATCCTAGACACGATAAATTTGATGGGAAACAGTTATTGTCATTGAAATAATAATTAAAATTCATTGCATGACGTTCGAGTAGCATAACTATGATTTCAACTGATAAAATGTCCAATAAAGAATTTTTTTGAATGACTTATTTTTATTTATGTAAGTTGAAAAACGTTAGAATGAATTGCGACCTGGGAAAATTATAGTGCCCTAATTATGGTACCACACCTGGTGCCTTTTGCCTCCTTAAAAGTTCCGGACGATTTTCTTTTGCAAATAAATCCTACATTACAGAGATACTAAGTTTAAATAAAAGAAAATGTCTTCCTAATTTCAAAGTCCGTTTTTCGTCATGTCATTCATCTTTTGCATTGCAAAATGAAAACTAAATACTTTCTATATAGGGACAAGAGAAAAATAATACTATAATTCTAATCAGTATCCATGCGAACGTGTTTGCAAACGATAGTACAGAGTAGAAGCCAAGCAATCTCACTAACTACATAGTACGAAATGTGACATGGACTTTTAGCAGGCTAGATTCGAATGAATACAATATACTAACACCTGAAGTTTCACTTACAATAGGTGAAACTTCAGGCGTCATTTCTTTATAAAGTTTGAGATATTTCTGTCCTTAATGTTTGAATCCTTTGCCACCCCAATTACTTATTGAGAAGTCATTCTCGTGTTTGTTGAAGAGCTAATAATTAATTCTTTGCGCATCATATTGCATCTAATAGATAAAATTCAGTACCTGAAATATAAGACACAGACCTTTTAACATCGTAATTGACAGAATGAAACGAATGAAGGCTAAAAGATATGCTAGGGAATAAATTGTCGATGTTTTGTTGTCACTTTCACGTCACGCAGGTATACTGTATATGCTTACTCTAATGCCAAACTAGTGATGAAACTCAGCCTTTTAAAACATGCTGTGTTCTAATTCATATTATTTATATTCATGTCACTTGTTTATTTTCATATTTTTTGCACTCCAGCAAAAAATGCTCTGAAATACAATTGTCATTATGTTAATTAAAAAAAAACGAAAAAAAATTATATCTCTGAAAATATTTACTTAGAAAATAATTTACTTAGAAAAAAAACCCATTGAGAGGTCAAGTTGACCCTAAATGGCGGTTTTAGGTATGTCCAAAATCCAGCTGTTCTAGTGTTCAAGAAATATCAAAATGGCAAAAGCTCCTGCTCTAGAGAATCCAATCGTGCTCACAACCCACAATTTAAGAAACTCTGCTTTAGATATTTTTTTTTTACAAAATAAAATTTTAAAATGGTTCTGCCACCATCTAGAGTATAAGTTTTTACTATTATAGAGTGAATTATGTTTTTTTTTACAAGTTGCATTGGTTTTTCTTTTTCACTTGATAAAAACGATTTGTTGTAAAAACGTATTCGTCAATTTCAGAACGGATTCGTTTTAAATACAGTAAGTTACTTGTATTTTTAGTTAGTCTACTTTTACTTACTAAGTACAAAATATTAGATAATTTAATCTAAGCCCATTTTTAATGAGTAACCAAACCTGGAAAAGGAACTATAACTCAGTACCAAGTTTAAGTTAAGTTCAACTGAAATTGTTCCAAAACACGTTAAATTATGAAAACATAGTTATTCACGTTTTATTTATAAGATGCTCCTGAAATTCACTAAGATTAATAAAAAAAACTTCTCTATATGAAACAGAAACGTATTGATCTTAATCTTCAATTGTACATTTCTCGTTACTACTTACTGCGGAGTCTTTCAAACTGCTACGATTCTTAATTCATGCAATTAAAATAATCCATTTATGTAAACTAAAACCTGAAAGCGAAACGACAACCCAATCTCAAGTTTAAATCTAGTTCGTTTAACCATTCATTTTCACGATCAACTTGCTACGCAGAAATTACTCAATTGTTTTCATACCTAGTCGCTTGTAATTTATCTGGAGAGCAGACTAATGTTCCAGAAAAAGGATACTTAAAAGAGTTCGTCCTTTTCAACTGATTTAACTCTTTCTCTCCGATAAGAATAATTTATCGCCCAAAAAGGAATACATTCGCAGAAAATCCTTTAACTCCAGTTCGTAAACTCTTTCCGCGACATTAATTAAGCTCAATGTCTTCCACCACCTATTCGCTCTTAATTATTTCCTACCAAGCACAGTAACAGAAATAAAGTTAAGGTTCTACTAGAATAATGAGTTAAACTCGATTAAGATATTAATCTCGAATTGCTACCACTAAAAGAAAGATATTTGTGTGTTCTTGTAACCCTAGGGGCTGTCTTTATCTTAGAAAGAAGTTTCAGAGACCTTACCTGAAGATGTTGTTTGTCGAAGGTGGATCCTCCCTGGCCAAATTGTCGTTTTCTATTGTCTCTTAGAGCTGGAATTTCAGATCCTAGTTTTATTTGAAATGTCGTTTGAGTTTTCCCTAGAGAAATTATTGGTTAAAATGGGAAGACTTGATGAGAACTATTTCTCGTTGAATTTAGATTATTTTGAATGTTTAAATTCATTGCAGTTATTTGTCAACTACTTCATTTGTGAGAAACCAAGAAAATGAATACAATAACTATTAAAATAATTCCCTTTGAGTTAAGTTCTGTGCTGCGACAGTAGTGCATGTTTTTTTTTTTTTTACCCCAGTGTATTGCGAACTACCTTTTTTAAAAAAAACTTTCTAATTTATGTTTTTTAAGCTTCATTTTTAATCTTTAACAGTAGCACAACAGAAATTAAAAATCAGAAAATTACGTCATTTTGAAGTTTATGATTTTTAGCCGCACAATATAATTTTTTCCCCTTCAAACTTTAAGATTATTTTCAGTGTTTAAAACATGAAAAAACTGAAAGAAAGACGTCGATTATTTACTGTTTTTGACTAAATCGTTTGAAATTTTATGTTGTTTTGACCACTAGTATATTTTAAATTTGTTGCTAACTTAATATGCTGCCAGTTGTGCCACATAAGGATGTCGGGTTGTATAGAACGGTGATTTGTGTGAAACAAGCCTTATTGTGTATAATATTTGAGGGCTGATGGGATCAACACTTGGGATGTAACACTACCTTTACCCCCACGGTTATAAAACAGCATGTCGTTAAACGAGTGGTAGATTTTTTTTTTATGTGCAAAAGAAAACTTCCGGTTTTCATAGTATTCCAAAAGCAAGTACAATTTTGTTGTTGTTGTTGAAAAATTCATTTTTTGTCCTCTCACGCTTACATCATGCTTCCCTTTAAATTTAATAACTGTAACTGGTGGCATGTTACAATGATGTTCTGGTTATATCGAACATAGATGTTGTTTACTATAACGGAACATTACACATCTGTCTTTAAGCATGTTATACATTTATCTTTTGAAACGAATTATTAAATTTTCAAAAATTTTTTTTTTTACATTTTTCCATTTAAATAACTTTTTTTTAACCTATTAAATCAGTTTAAAGATCTGTTTTCGTATTTCCATAAATTTCTTATGCTGCAGCCAAAAATTAAAATATTTTTCCCAACTAAAATTAATTTTTTTCTTACATGTTATTAGGTTGATAAAAAAGTCCCGCAACACTTGTAATAATTTCAACTTTTATGAATTTTCTAAATGAGTTTGGATCAAATTGAAGTGATTCATAATTGATATAAAAGAGATCTTTCCGCAAGGGATGCTGCAGGGGTGTTACAGAACTTTTTTAACAACATACTATCTTAATATCTTTCACGAGTAAAATTTATAAAAATGTAGAGACTGTAAATAAAGTTAGAAAAAAAATCCTATTTTTATCATTGTAAGTTAATTTAAAGGTGTTATTTATTAAACAATATAGTTTTGTGTAAAATATAATTTGCTCCAACCGAGCTGTAAAAGAATATTTATAATAGAGGAGGAGCTGAGGTGTCTGATACTGCTCTGTCGAACTTCGTAAACTTCATAGCGCGATAATTGGATTCAATTTGAACGGATACCTAGTTAATTCTTTAGGTTGCAGCAAACTTGCACAATAGTATGTATCGGGATATTACTATCATGGTTTAATGGTGAAAAAATTTCTCTGCAAACGTGGATCCTCAAAGTTAACTGTTAAAATACTTGTCAATAAAAAAAAGATCATTAGCTTCAAAAATTAGCATGCTTTTAGTTTCTATATGTCAAAACAGACCCCCATTATCAAAAATCACCAACAGATGAAAACAAAATAAATTTTTAAAAAAACACAACATGCCTAACACAAAAATTTAAATTAAAATAAATTTCAGAAACATAACAAAAAAAATTACGGTAGTCGAGGGGAATGATGGAAGCCGAACGAGACTATCTTTATGTGTTGGTGGGACTTGATGATGGATCTCGAAACATGTAAACTTTTTAAACTTTACTTTTTGAGGCTAATGAAAATTTTAAATTCCAAAACACTTTTTTCCGCTTTAGTTTTTTGGCATAATTCATTTCAAAATCACGCAGATATTCACAAAAAAAATTAATACACTTAACATGAAATGAATTTTTGTAAAAAGATTAAAAAGACATTTATTAATTATTTTTATATTTAATAAACATTACCTTTTATACATAATTTAACTATTTTTTTCTTAAGAATGACATTAAGCCTTTAACAATAAATAAAGCGACCGGGATAGTCAGTTGGCAGGACGCTGGACTCTCGTTCGTGAGAACGGGAGTTTGTATCCAGCCGGCCAAAGACTCATCTTGTAGTAAATGGTGACTGGTGAAAGTTAAATATGTTGGGTCACAAAGTTCTCTATTTTCCTATAACAAATTATACCTCTAGGTATACTGAATTGGAAACTTATTGTTCCCTGGTTCATATTAAAATAAATGGATGAATAATGTATGTGGAATGTATGAATGGGTCCTTTCTTTAAACAGATGTGACGTATAGGTGTGACAGAAGTCGAATTTTCGGGCATAGTTGGCGCCACTGGAAAACAAGAACAACCTTGCCTCAATGGCCTACGATGACAACAAGAAAAATTTAACGTTTTAAAAATTTAGTCAGTATCGATAAATAAAATAAATCTGAAAAACTGAACCAAACAAAGTTATTGTTTTCAATAATACATATAATTGCATGCATCACTATAGTTGATTACAGTTTTACATAACAGATAATTTTAATATTTCTTACAGAGTATTATATTTTCGCAGTTACTGAATTCCATATGAAAATGTGTATTTTTGAAATTAAATTCATTGATAAATTTAAATCAAATAGTTGATAAATTTCATCAGTCAAAAATCTTTAGAATAAAAGTTGTTTTTAGCTTCTGTGTCAGATGGAGTTTTAACTATGTTTTGAAATCAAGCCAAGAGAATTCAATTGATACCTTTATTTTTTAAAGATGTTTTCATTAATTTGCATTTGATGTTTGTGTACCACGATCTTTTATTTACGATAAATCTCTCGTGAATTACAGAGAGTGTTTGTAATAGATTCTGAGATAAAGTTTTGTATTTTTTTCTGAAGGAAGTTCCTTTATCCATTCGCACAAAACAATACTGAAAGTATTTATCTTTATTCTGAAAAAAAATTTTTTTTCGACAATCAGACACTTTACATTACCATAACAATTGTAACAATCAAAGCTTAATTTAATTCAAATTATAATTTGCAGCATTAAGAGCTTCTAAAGCGAATTTGTTACAGAATTTTTACTGAACAGTGTGAAAAAAATTAACGGATCAGCCTAAATAACTCTTGATCTAATGATCGAATCTTGATGTTTTATGACTCAACCTTAATGGTTCAAACGGGTGACTTCAAATATGCTAATAAATTAGTGCAGATTATATTTTAAACTACGAAATCAGACACAAAAACGCATTTTTTCTGAATAAACATGCATTTCTTCGATGGATTTGGATTCAGATAGTCAAATATGAAGGATAGCTTCATCTGGCAAATATGGTCCCGATAGTTTGGAAGCCTTAATGTTAATTTAACTTCTTGCTTACTTCCCCATTTCTCGAGAACTTTTAAAGCGAATTGAAAAATTTTTGCACACAATAATATAATTCATTTATTCAAAGATATTTTCATGCAAAAATAATTGTTAGCAAATATTTATTATTTTTTATTATTTTATTTAATAATAGTCGAAAATTTTTGAATTGTAAGGTATACAATCTCTTACGTTCCTTTAAATTACTTAATTATGCATGGAAAGATACAAAGTTTGAGCGAAATTGGCTGAATAGTTTCTGAGAAATGGAATTTCAGGTTACAGCCTCACCAAAATTCGATTTCTCAGGATGTATTCACCCGATTTTGCTCAAACTTTGTATTTTTCTATTTAAAATTGCAATCTTTAAAATTATGTAAAAAAATTATACCTAACAATACCTCGTAATTGCCTCAAAAATGTTCCACATATTTTTTTTTATTTTTTATGAATAAAAAAGTAAAAAAATAATAACAAATATTTACAAAAAGTTACAGTTTGTATGGAATTATCTTTGGATAAATGAATTTTATATTAGTATGCAATTTTTTTTCAATTCACTTGAAAAATTCGCGAGATATGGTGAAATACGCAAAAAAGGAAAATTGACATTACGGGGTCCAAACTTTCGATTGCTCTTCTAAGCAAACTATTAGGACCCTATTTCCTAGATTGCGGCTACCTCTTATATTTTGGGGGTCAGAAATCCAAATCGGTCAACACCAAAAGAAAAAGATTACGTTTTTGTATCTGATGTCGCAACTTTAAATACCCTCTGTACTAAGTATTTAGCATATTTGATTTCAAACTTTCGAGCTATTGAGATTGAGTCTTTATGAATGTTTGGAAGTTCATTTGTTTTCTACTCGAGTTCTCTATGTGAAAGCGAAGCAAGTGTATTTGTTACACTCACTTGCTGTCTATACGAGTATATTGAAGTGTATTTCTTTTAAACTCTTTATAAAGTTACTTTCAAATTACTGGGATATGAAAGCGCCTAAAAAATGCTTAGTCATTTTAATTTGATGATTGTTTATTTTTGCTAATTAGTTATTGCAGTAAATTACATTCAAATTAATAAAGCATTGACGTTTTTCGTTAGACATATGCACATAAAATATGACATTAATATTTCCGGAAGTACAAAACCGAACCTAAATTGTTACGCGTACTTAATTGGCGCATCCATCATATTTAACTTGCGTTCAACAGTTGCAAATCCTTTAGACTAGTATACCTTTCAGTAGCTACATTACAGAGAAGAGCTGGGTATTCACAAATGTATAAAAGATGACTAATGGTCATTCTCTCTCCCTCTATTAGGTTTTGGAGCTAATTTCGAGTTGCTTTTGAAGTTACCTTTTCGGATCTAAAAATATCTCTTTTAGTCACGAGGAAAGAAAGATCTAGTTTTGAAAAAGAGAAAGTCCCCTATATTTGTAGTGGTCAAAAACCAGTTCATCCTTCTCTGACCATTTTCTGGAAACATAAATCAAGCTGTCATCTCAGTAAAAGGAACTTTCTGACGCAATTCTTCGTTGTTAGTAAAAGGCACGCACTCTTAGTCATACTCTCAGGGGAGTGGAGATTTCTTGGCTTACAAAGTATTGTAAATAATTCTCAGTCAGGGCATTCTTCGCTGTGCAAAATGTTTTAGAAATGCAGGCATTTTATAATTTTTAATGGTAAAAATCTAAGTGTGTCACCTAATTGTAAATCAAATATATATATATATATATATATATTTTAAACCAATGATAGATTTTG